>NW_020447997.1:1523966-1595230 GCF_003343035.1 Apteryx rowi | reverse complement strand
GGCGGCGGCGGCGGCGGCGGCGTGTGAGCGGGCTGTGCTGCTCTCGCCCTAGGTAGGACGGACCTGCCCCCCTGCCTCTGCCCCCATGTCCAATAAGAAGAGCCCCGGCTTGACACCTGCCTATATACAGCGGACGGGAGCAACATCTTCAGCGCTGGTCTTTGGAGGAGGGGAGGAAAAAAAAAAAAAAAAGCCCCAAACACAACACAGCCCCCTCAGGTCAGAGCGGGGGGCTCGGCTGTGCTATAAACCCCCCCGCCCCCCGAGACTATGACTTCCAGTAAAATTGAGATGCCAGGGGAGGTGAAGGCAGATCCTGCAGCTCTGATGGCATCTCTGCATCTGCTGCCTTCTCCCGCTCTCAACCTGGAAATCAAATATACCAAGGTAAGTTGTGCTCGTTTGTTCTGACAGGGGATTCAGGGCTTTCCCTCCAGAGGAGGGATTTTGCTTAAAATCAGGTCTGATCTGCCCTAACCAACTTGAGTGGAGAGAGAAAAATCTGCCTTGAATCTGTAATAAAGAAAACAGATTGTTTTAGCCTTGTAATCATCTGAAAAAGACACTGGATAATGGAAAAGCAAATGAGATTTGTTGAGACTGGCTTTGTCACTTTCCTGCTCTTTAAATGTGTTATTTTTTACAGAGCTGCTGGAGTTTATTTTCAGTGCAAAATCAGTAGTTTCCTAATGTGCTTCAATTGCTTTTGATATAAATCAGAGGAAGTTACTATACATACCTCAATTTCTCAATCAGAAAATAAAAATGTTTTCTTTCTTGAATTACCCTGTGTGCCCAAGGGACTCTTTTACAATTCCTAGAGGACTCTTAATACTACCAGGTTGTTGTTACAGCTCTGGAACAGGTCTCTTTACTAACTTCCTTGATATTTGAATATACCCTTGAACGACATTGTAAGAGGGCATATGTTTTCCGACTAACCTTTAAGACTTATTTTCTTAAAGAGAGGATTAAGAATCGTGCCATCGGGTCTATGTAGAAAAATCTGCTGGATTTCTATGGTATATTACAGGACTGAATTGTTTTTGTAAACTAAAATGGGCTTTAAGAACAGTTATTTGTTTGTGAATGCAATTTGAATTTTTAAATTCGTTTTTATGTTTTGAGTCTTTGCATCCTTAGTATCTGTAACTAAGGAATGTTTTCATTTCTTCTGGAGAAGTTTCAAATGTATTGTATGAACAGATTACAATGTGTCAGACTTTGTTTCTAATTACTGAGTAACTTAATAGGAAAATAAAGCACATCAACACTGGAAGAAGGTGATAACATTTTTATCTACTGGAAATACAACATCAGGAGCTTTAGAGCTGATAGGAAACTCATTTTGGCCAATGCAGTGTAATATTTTCCTCCATATCATCACTTTAAAAGCTTTTCATCTTTTCTCTTTTTTAAGCAGGTGCCAAAACTAATTTATCCTCTAATTTGTTACAGCTATTCCATGTTCTAGAAGATTGTTTCAGAGGAAACTCAACTGTTTTAGATTTCATTACATTTTAATGAAAACTGTGATATGCAAATTAAAAGATGCATATAATTTCTTGTATATAATTTATTTGAAGTTAGCTTAAATAAATAAAGTAGGTGGTTATTTGATGTTGTGTGGTATTACACTTTGGGAGCAATGATACTGTGCAAATAGCACTTGGCATGAATTTTGTTTGTTGCTGTTTTCATTATAGAATATGCTTTAGGAGTGTTCAGGGGATGATATTTGCTAGTATCACAGTCAGTTTGCATAGTAAATGTACTTGTATTTCTCAGTTTTAAAACTAGAGAAATGATTCTAAAAACCTTTGAAAAACATAACACAGTCATTAGCAATCGTATCTCCGTATTTGTTAGAATGTAGGCTGGATAGTAACCTTTAATAAATCAGAATATATAGTGCCATCACCTCAGAAATATGTGAGATGTCACACATTTTATACTAATGAAACAAGTAAAAGAAAGTTATTTTATTTCAATATTAAACCAGTAACAACAAATGTTTCTTCTAGACTTGGTTTCGAGATATCAGGTAACTCCTGGCTGCTCTTGAGAGAAATTGGGTTTAGGACAGGTATCGAATATTTTATTTGGCATATCCTCTGTCTCTGTTTTTCTGTCTGTCTCTCTCCTCCCTCCCTCTTCTCTTTCTCTGCAGGAAATACAAGTGATTTATAGATAATTGGAGTCTTCAGTTTGGAGTCTTGTCTTGGGCAGGACTTTTATCCAGGATCCACTTTCCCACCTATTACAAAGAAAAACAATCAAAAATGAAATAATGGATTGTAACTTGATTCTTTCATTTGGGGGAGTGGTCGCTTCATGTCTTAAATGACAAACAACTTCCGTAAATAATAAATAACATTAGACTAAAGCACTTTACCCCAAAATTACCCCCCCACACACAAACCTTGTGAAATCAGACATCTGTAAGCATTCCTAGCAGCCTCTCTCCTGCTTGTTAGCTGAGAATTTTAAATACACAACCAGGACTCAGAATTCTTGAACTCTTTATTACAGCTGTCGCTGAAAGTAAAATCTTAACCATTTGGGAGTTAATTCTTTATGAAAAATAAAGGTACCTGTGGACATTTTTTAAACTAAGTGAAATAATTTAAAAATATGTTTTGCCAATTAAATTCCATTTCTGGAATTCTAAAATTGGGAAATATTTAAGATGATTTTGTTAAGATAAAACATATTAAAAGTTCCTGGAATCCCTAAATGAGATTTAGTAAAGATTTTTCATATGTACTGGAAAAAAGTAAATTTATTACTCATTAATCTTTAAAACACCACATTATCCTTGGAAATGCTAATTCAAGTAATTCAAGAACATAAATAAAACAAATACTGCCCATGTATTTGTAATATTTGTGTATTCTATTATTTAGCAGATTTCATGAAACTTGCATAGTAAAATATTTACCTGTTCCTCTGGTAGGCTTACTAAAGTGATCAGAAAATTGTGTATTAAGTCAGTCCAATGTGTGCAGCAAATATAGAACACAGGGACAACATAGTTCTTCATTGGTCAGGAAAAAATGTATGTGATTAGTGATGAAAATTTCATGTGCAGTTTTTATTTGAGATGTACAGCAGTATCTGTCGTGACTTCACTATTGGGAGTCAGCCTATGCTTCTTTAAAAACATAGTCATTAGAAATATATTCCCCATCTTTTTAATACCTCAACATGGTCTCTGTGAAAAATAACTAGTTCTAGATATGCATAATAAGACATGCTGGATGGGATGTAAAAAAACATATTCTATCCAAACATGACGATCAGAGTTCAAATACACTTACAGAGTTAAGTTCTTCTGTGTGGGTGGCAAGTACTAAAACTGCTACATGCAGGATTATATCCTCTTTTCATTGTGATGATCCTTTAATTTTTTATTTCTTAGCATTAACATTTTGAGAGAAATCACTTCCACAGAGCAGGCGATCTGCCCATGTGGAATCACGTTATTCTGCAGCCCGGTGGCACAGTCCCCCAGACCTGTCACGAGTTTGCTGGCAGTGCTGTGCCCCCCGCACAAGGCAGCGTGTCAGCAGGAGGGCATGCGAGGGGGATCGACCCTCTCCCTGGCAGCAAGTGATGCTTCCGGGACAGTCAGTTCTGTGCCAGCAGCTCTCCCAGGATGGGCTGCTCAGAAGCATCCAGCTGGGGAGACCATAGTGAGAAGCCTAGTAAGGATGTGGCTCTTTGCCTGTTGTGCAGGGCAAGCACGCTTCAGAGCGGACGGCTGGGAGACCTGGCGGCTCCTCCGGGAGATCCATGAGTCCCAGACTCCACCAGTGCCTCCATTCTCACACCCTTATGAGACTCCACTCTCCCCGCAGGATTTGAGTGTCTTCCAGTGTCTGCCAGCAGGCATGGAGGCAGTCCAGTGGAACAAACCCTGGGCAGCATTTTTCTGCCTTAAACTCCAGCTGCCTCCATTCGAGGAGGGAAAGGTGTTTCTGCAGGATGTGGCTATTCTTTTCTTGCTCTGGTGTCATCAAATCTGCTCTATGGAGTATTTTCATAGTGGTTTTAGTAAGTCACATTGACTTCAGAGGACAGCTTGAGGTACGGAACAAGGACCCTGGGGTCTGTTGTGTTCCTAGTTTCTACCAGTGCTTTGTGTTACTGCGAGTGAGCAAACTTGTCCTCACTGTGCATCATGGTGGGGACACAAATTCAGCTGGATGTTGTAACGTTTCTTTCCTGCTTGCCAATTGGTTTTAGTTTGATCCTGAGCATGAGGAAGAGTTAAAGAATTGTGCTCTTTGAGAGCTTTTCGTAAGAGGTGCTCTAAAGGGGTGAAGTTGCAGTGCTGTGGCAGTGAAGATGTACAGAAATGTTTCTACAGTAATAGCCTGTGAATTGACTGTGTGAAAAGGTTCACCTCTAGTCTTAAACCATAGACTAAAACCAGGTCAGTTCCTAAACACAGATCAGGTAAACAGTCAAACTGTCAGCCTGCCCAGCAGTGAAACAGAAAATCATATACATCAGTTTGAATTAAGTGTGGGCAAACTGCTTCTGGGTAAATAAGAACTAACAAAAACATTTGAAACTCTAATATAATAAGCATTTTGGTTTGAAGTGTTTTGTTATTAAGTTTCTGTGTTTTCATTCCCACTGGGCTTTCTTGGCATTGCCCAGAAATGAATGTTGCAGAATATTATTACAAATTCTTTTCCCCAATATTTCCTGCGTGTTTCCCACATAAAATTCTTGACTGAAATTCAGATAGGAGGCAAGAAATCTATTTTGTTTAGAATAATCGAGCAGAATTTTTGTCATTTTTTGAACTGATGACAGAGCTTTGGCAGAACTCAGGTAAGTGCAGAATAAATGCTATTCCCACCTGCCTTTCCCTAAATGGGCTCACGATTTTAATGTCTTACTTTTGAAGTCAAATTCAGTGACTGATACTTGAGTTGAAGAAATTAGCTAGCCTTTTGGATCAGCTCACTGAGCGCTGTCCAGATGCAAAAGATGGGGCAGAAAAAATTAGAGAGATGGTTGCATGAAAAGAGGACAAATACGATAGCTAATTTTTTTTCTGTGTGAAACATTTCAGCATCTGATGCTGTCACTTGATATGTCCCTCTGTATCATCATATATGAAGTTTTAGGGTATATATTGTATTGAGATTTACTTTAGTTTGAATCTGCAGTTTAAACTCTTCTAGTGTGTGCATACATTGTGGTTAGTACTACAATCCATCAATCCATATAGCAATAGCGAACTACTTAGGCATTTCTTTCCAGTGAATAGCCCGAATATAGGATTCTTTTAATCCTCCCCAAACCTTTAAGATCTTCTGCACAAACCAAATTTACCCAGGTTTTGTATGAGGGCTCAAGAAACAATTGTAGTCTTATCCATAACCCAGTCTTCTGTCTTTGCGTACTTCAATATATCTGCTATAACCATGTTTATTTTGAGAGTCTTAGAACTGCAGAAACTACCATGCTGAAACTGGCACCTATTACAGAACTACTGTAAATAACTACTAGGTAACAGAGTAGGTAACTACTGTAGTAGTAACTTCTTACTGTGCCCAGGACTGAATACTTTGAGGAAGATGCAAGCTGTTTTAATGCATCAGGCCATACAATACTATATTGCTGGCTGGGGGACGTTTCCTTCTCATTGTCCAGTGCATAAGGTCAGATGATATATTGAAAGATAGAGCTGTGCAACAAATGTTCTTCTCATATTGCAAAAATGTCAATGATTCCAGTTTCCTGATATAAAAGATGTATATATTTATTTGAGTACCAGCATAGCCAGGAGCTCAGTAGTGATCAGAGCACTTGCCTAAGCTGCAAAGAGCCAAATTTGTATCCCTGCTCTGAAGCAGAGTGGGAACTTGAATATGAGTCCTTATTTTCTGATGGTGGTTGCATCCCAATTTTGAATGCTGTCCAGCAGTGTCTTTGGCCATCCTTCAAGAGAGTCTCTCACTCTCTCCTGTTGGATAATCCACTCACTGTAAATATTTATTATTATTTGAGAGAGAGATCAACTTGATAGCCCAGTGGTCAGGACACATGGAAAAAGTAGGATCCAAGTCTCTGCTCCAAGAATACTCAAGATGCCAGACCAAGCAAGGGTTTGATCCAAGATCTATAGCTGCCTATATTGACCCTAACTATTGGGCTGTTGAGCTGAGATATGTGTCTTGAACACACACGTTCCTTCTGACAAAAATACTTTCTTCTCTTTTCCTCTCCATTCCATCCCATTCTTCAGAAACTTTTCCCATAGAAGTTAATCAGACCTAGTACATTTCCATACTAAATTTCTGTCTTGATGAATCCATATTTTCTGATTAAAAGTTCCCAACAGTTAGTCCAAAAATTCTTGGCGATCTCTAGTCAGGTAGTCATCTCCCTGGCAGTGCAAAGTTGTTCCCCACAGACCTTAATGGGCTCTGCCAGTCTGAATTTACTTGCTACCATGAACTGCTTTGTTCCTGGGAGCCCCACACAACGGAGCCACTGTGTCCGGTTCTCTTCTCTTCTTCACAATGCGTATTAACAGATGCCTTCAGTAAGCTGTCCACAGAAACCGCAGCTCCTTTGGAACATGCCGGTATCTGTAAGTTAAACCCTTCCTTCCAAACACATTTCTTTGCACTTACTATCTCTGGCGAATATCATCTACCCTTGAGTTGCCCAAACACCCTTTAACTTCAATCCTAATGAATATTTTTATCTGCAAGCTATGTATCTTACTATTAATGATCTGCAAAAGCAGGTGAACCAAGATATCGATTGCTAGTCACAGTAATGAAGGGGCACCTTGCTATTAACCTCTTTCCGGGGAGAATTATCCATTTATTTCCAGTCTTTTTATCTTATCTCTTAACCACTTTTTAATCCATGGCAGGACTTTATCTTTCACCATATGGTTACTAACTTTCCTTAATAGCCTCTTGCTAAGGACTTTATCATCAAAAGCCTTTTTAAAGTCTAAATAAATTATATCCACTGATTCATCTCAGCCCCTCATTTGGCTAACTATCTCCCAAGAAATCTCACAGGTTTACAGAGATAAATGACAAAGATGAGTTCGTTGGTCCATATCATAAATTCCTAATCAGATCTTGCATAAAGCCACATTTTTTCTTTTATAGTTTTGCAGATATTTTTCTTGAGAATGAGCTGTAACATCTTGCCATTTCATTCTCTCCTCTTTTAAACAACACAGCTTTTTGTCTGTTTGTTTTTTGAAGAGTAGAACTCAGTCTCTGAAACAAGTAACAAAAAGGTTAAGTATTTTTTCAGAAAAAGGAATGATTATGTAGGCCAAGGCAACAGATCCACTATTAGAAGCTAAGGAGTATATATCAAACTGTAGTTAAGCTGAAAGAAATGAGACAAATAATATATTAATATGGAGATGGCATTATAAGGAAGCTATGTGAATATAAGATAAACATAAAATGTCTAAAGATTAAAAAAAAATCTTCAGAAAGTTGCAGTTCTGTGCACTCCTCTGGTAAGGAATCCTCAGACAAGTGCTGGCATGCCTACTGAAACACAAAAAAAGTAGCAGAAATAGATATACAAAGACTTACATAGAGAAAGACGAACTTAAATGATTGTCATCTAAGGACCCAATCATTCATTACTTTTATGCTTATTAAAATGAATAGAGAAATTCCTGTTCCGACTGTATTCACTTAACTGATTTTTCCCAAAACACAAGTTCCATATTTCAGAATTAGTCAAAAAACATACTTCTACTGACCAATATTTTCTGTTGCTTTTAATAGCAATCTACCTTTGTGACATGAGCGTGACACATCAATTTTAAGTAATGCAGTGTAACTAAGCTTTAAATATAGGAGCATTTCGTTACTAAAAATATGATACATGAAGCCACATCAAAGTGTTGCTGAAATAGCGTTGCTGAAATAGTCTCCAACTGGCAGAGAAAAGAGAAAAAGGACTTCATTCTTGTTCACGTGAAGTCAATTCCTTTCCCAGAGAGCATAGTGAACTAGATATTTACCTTATGACTTGAAACGTAATACATTCCAGCTTTGCTGGACTGAAGTGGGAAAATATTTCAGAGCAGAGAGCCATCCACATCAAATTCTGTGACCCAAGTGAAAATGTTTAAGGTCAGTTCAATCTCAGTTGACCTCAGCTGGAGGTTAAAACACAGGGACTGCAGTGACCACTAGAATATATAGAACTGAAAACCTGTGAGGGATTCATAGGCAATCAAGACTCTAAATTGTATTCAGCACCCAAACGGAAGCTGTGGGGACAGCTGGGGAGAGGCATATGGCAGGTGTTGCACTTACAGAAAGGATATATTTTGCTAATTTCTATGGATTTCAGATATGCAAAATAAGCTACTTAGAAAAATCCATTTGGAAGTTAGCAAAGGCACAGAAAGTGTTGCCTGCAAGAACAGGCTGCAGCCCCTTTGCTGAGCTCGGAAGAAGAGAGGATGCCAGGCTGACACTGTCCTCAGCTAGCAATGATTAAACGAAACCCCTCAGTTTTTGATTCTGTTTATCAGAGAGTGCCTTTCCTTATGGAGGTTCTCTAAACACACATATTTACATAGGTAAAGGCTTCACTCTAAAGTGAAACTAACTTACTTCCAAAATGGAACTATTAACCAGTATTTCAATACTGTGCAAATGTTGTCAACAGGGAGTGGAAGTGTACCGGCTTCATTGGAGCTTGGGGCAGATTTTAGGAAGATGCGATGCCATTATCCAAAGCGTTATTTGACTGTCATATAAAAGCTATTATTATCCTCTTGTGAATATTTCAGTAAATCTTAAATCTGGCCTTAAGTGAGTACAGCTAGTCAGAAACTCAGGTTTACATTTCATCTAAAATATGATCTCTCCACCTGGAGGGTCCCTGCAGGTCTGTGCTGTGGCTTTGTTCCCTCATGGTTCAGTGGGAAAAACACCGGTCAATACATCATCAGCGCCACCCTGGCATATCCTGGTGGTTTTTATGCAATTACTGCTGATGCCTCAGCTTTGAGAGCTGAGAAGAATTGAGGTGCATTAGCATTTGGGATTTCTTGCAGGAACTTCATTTCAACTCTTTGTAGTGTAGTTGGGACCAAAGCACCCTTGTCTTTGGTGTGGTTTTGGTGTATAATTGTTATTAGAGCTTTAGTAAAGATGAGTCCCCAGAACAAGTATTTTACCCATCACCTTCCAGAGTATAGACTAGTGGCTCTGCTTTTCTTCCCTTGGCCTTACAACTCACATGACATTTCTGGCCAAAATTAATCTACTTTTGGTATAGCCAAATTAACACTCCCCAAATGAGCAGACCTTCTGGAAATATCTTCAGTTTCCCTGTTTATGTTTTTTTTGTAGCCAGGTTGTTATAGGAAGCCTGTATTTGTTTATTTACTTAAAATTATGCTTCTTTCGGCAGTTTTATTTGTCTTTTTGGTAAATTTTTTCTTCAGAATATTTAGTAGCAACTTTTAATTTTCATTTTTTATTTTGCAGCCTTTTAAGATTAGCTCTTTTATTTGGCCTGTGTTTTCTCTTGTACCTTTCTGCTTAGCCACCCCATTTATTTTCTTGCTTCTGCTTCCCATGTTTAGCCTTGGGAATGCAAATCTTCTTTGACTCTTTCACATTCTTAAGCCTCCATGCTGATTCTATGGATTTTAATTTCCTAACTTCAAGCAGGGAGTTTCTAAGTTACTTCCTCTTTTAAAAAAATCCCCTTCTTGAAGTTTAGTATCCCAGAGAGTAGGGCTTCTTCATGTATTTCTCTCCTGCAATGAAGCTGAAATTATTTATGTGGTAACCATTTCTCAGGGGTTCAGACACAATTTTTAGTCCTTGACAGGACTAAGTCAAACGTTGTTTAGATTAGGATAGAAAACTGCATGTTCTCTGGACACTGTTGCAGTGCAGCTTTCATTGAACTAATATGAGGTTACTGCTGCACCAGTCTTTTTGTTGCCTTCCTGTTCTTTTTCCACTCCAACTTCACCACCACTGTGCTGATCCAGAAATCAGTACTTTGCTCCTGCTATTGTATGTGTACTTCGTGATATACGCTGACTCTACACGCATGGGTCTGCATTATGCCTCTCCCTCCCAAATGTTTCATTTCCACAGACTATCCATGGGATTTCTCACAGACAGACAGACAGACAGACACAAACACACACACACACACACACACACACACACACACAGCTATTCCCCCATCCTTACAGCCTGACTTGTCCTCCGTACGTAGCTTATAGCTAGAACTTGTGGTATGCCACTGATACTCCTCACCCCTTTATGTTCAAAAATGGTAGGTCTTTTTCTCTCCATGATACAGTCCAGATCACCCATCTTTTACACTTAGGTTTCTTATGCTGGTTTGTAGGCACTTGTGTTTTAGTTCTTAACCATTAGATGACCTAGATGAAAACTGTGATCTAATTAGTTGAAAAGACCTGTAAAAGTTTTTCAACTTAATCACTAAAGCACTTCCCAAGGCATGGCACCTCATTCTCATTTTCCACTCTGCCAGTGTAAAATGTCCTTGAAATAGAAATTGGATTTAAACTGGATTTAATACTTCTTTACGCTGTCAAAGTGATGTGAAGAGGCATTTAACTGAAAGTTGGATGCAAAGGATGTTTTTAAGCAATGACTTCAGCCTGTAATTTGAAATTTAATTGGAGTTTATTCTAAACGTTCTTTACATCTGGGCATAAAAGCACTGTCCTGATTCCACTGAGTATTTTCAAAACGTACCAGCATACCATACCATACCATTTTCTATTTCCTCATGTGCTTTTTCAATTGTAACAGAAATGGCTTGAGTTTATCCTTGAGTAGTTAGAAGCTAATCAAGAAATTACCACCTGCCGTTCCAGATCAAGGGGGTTATCTTATTTTCTCCTACTTCAACTGCAACATATGGTTGCAGCAGTCCTGTACTGGCATGCCCTGCGCAAGCCTCAAGAAACATGCACAAGCTTTTTTCCAGTAGATCTGGCTAAGCTTTCACTCCCTTTTCCATCAATGGTGATGCTTTGTTGGTGTTTCTCTTCTTATCTTAATCACACTTTCCTTACCACAGGTACTTAACAGTCTCTTCTGCCTTTGTGACTTCTGTCAAATGCTGTTCTCATGAGAGGTGAAGATCAGCCTCTGGTTTCTCACTTGTCTGTCTAAAATTGAGATTGGAGGCTGCAACGCTACGTGCCATAATTATGCTGATGATGACCCAGCCTTGGTGGTCCAGCCCTCTGATAGTGATTTTAAAATCCATGTGTTACATTGCTAAAGACATTTTTAGCTAGCATCACTCCACTGCAAGTGATAATATTCTGCTCCTTCCATCAAAGCTTTTAGAAAGCATTAATTGATTCAGCCTCACTGTAAAACAAGGCTGCTTCACAGATGGGGAAGTTCAGAGTTGTGGGAGTGTAACCATGACTAACTCAAAGGCAGACAGTAGGTCAGTGTCAGAGTCAGGATCTCTTGCTAATCCAGCCAGACTACTAGAAGAGGAAACCTGTTTTTCTGTACTATTCTGGGAAATAGAAATATGGATGAATTTCAGAACTAGTGTTTATATGTGGATGCATGTGAACAATTATATATGATACTAATTATACACTTTTCTGTGCACTTAGCTGTGCACACAGTCTGGATGAAAAGAGCCCTTTCTTCATGCTCTTTGCTCTCTTTCCCTATCGCTCAGAGCACGGGCTCTATCTGGCGTTGCCTCTGTCGTTATTCCCTCGAGTGCTGTCTCAGAGGCGATGCCCTCCTTGCTGCAAGATCGATCTGCGTAACGAGCTCCCGTGAAGCTGCTCCCCTCTGTACTTTTCTGTTAGGATGAGCAATATGTCCATTGATGCAATATGGAGAGGACACTGTCAGTCCAGGTTGTTGCCTCTAGTATTGTTTCTGTTCAGACTTTTCAAAGGTTTTGTTTTAGGAAGGCACTTCAACAAAGGCAGAGGGAGAAGGAGGGCCCTGCTCTATAGGTGACAACCGTGAGCCCACAGCAGAACGTGCCCAGCAACCGATGCAGCACCGTGCAGTCTCCCCTTGGGAAAAGGACTTCATTAGGTCTCTTCATTAGGCCCCGGGTACCTCTTCCATATGGCCTTAACAGAATTGCCGAGTCTCTCACGTCTTTTCTTCTTTCCTTTTAGTGTACATATTTTGCAAGTTATACTTAGAAATGGATGAAAGTGTGAGTCTTTGCTCTGGTTTTGTATCAGCTAAGACGGTTGTTTTTAATATTTGAATTCTTCTAGCTGAAACACAAATGCACTCAGGCTCTTGCTGTCTCACTTCATCCCTCTCCTAGAGGGAGCGTTAGGACAAATCCTTGATAACTGATTTCCTGGTTAGAAGCCTTTACCTGCTTTCCTGGAGTGGTTCCCTGTGACTGAGAAGCTTTGTAGTCAGCTCTTCCAGCTGTTTGCCTAAATGGTCTGCAGGGAGACTAAGAGCAGTGAACCTGGAATAACAACGTTTGACTTCAGCTAGGTCCCATGAGAATTTAGTTATTACTTAATGGATTGAATTGGCAACATATCTTATACCAGATAACAGCCAAAGGTTGCATCAAATTAACCTTCACAAATGGCTAGTTATTGATATACTCCTTAAAGAAAGCTAGGCATTGGGCAACATGTGTTAGCTGTAATTAATATTGCTTTTCATGCCTTTACATGCTGATAGCATTTGTACTGTCTGGGTGAAAAATTTCTCAGATTAAAGTCTTGATGGTGGTTTTAGCCATTTAGTGATCATGTGTCATTGTGTTCGCTACACTGAGCATAAATCCTGTCCTGTAAACAGCAGGGAGACTAATGAGGTTTGCCCACATTCTGCTATCATTACAAGGGGTTTCAGCAGAGAAAAGGGGGAGTCAGAGGAAGAGAAAAATGAATTTTAAAGGAAGTGGAAAAAGTCTCAGAATTACATATATAAACATTTGTTTTTAAGGAAGGCTTTTTATTGACAGGACTTATAAGCTGCTTGTCTTATTTAAGGAAATTTCTGCATAGTTAGGTTTTGTTTTTGCCTTAGTCCATGTTTTTAATGCTGCATGTTTGGCAAAAGGTGAGGGTCATGTTTTTAATTTACACACTCAAAGTTATTGGTCTGCTTCTATTTAAAGGTAAATAGAAGAGCTCATTTTTCATGCAGGCCTACATTTCTATAAGGAAAAACTCACCAATCATATATTAAAATGTTAAACTCTATTAAATATTGGCATTATTTTGCTATACCCTGAAGTATTTTATTTGCTTGGGACTGTAATCAGCTCTTGCAAGAACACTTCACATCCAATTTTAGTCTTAGCACCACAGTGTACTTTGGGGTGTAAACTTGTTAGGTGTCCAGGCACAGCAGGGTACTTCGACAGCTTAAGCCCAGTTGCTCCCAGTCTCTCTTACAGATAATAGAAAGTCGAATTGCCTGTTCCAGTTTTGTATATGCAAAATCAATGGCTAATCAACAGAAAGAACTAGAGGAGAGAACAGAACTGAACCCTGAGGCAAAGGGGTTTAGCTAAAAGTTTCTTTTCTCCAGAAGTAAATAAAACAAGATTTCCCAAGCCTCCTTATTGAAAAGAATAGTTCCCATTTCCAGCCCGAGGGATTTTGCTGTGGTAGTGAATAAGAGGAGAGGTGCTGAGCTCTTTAGCATCTTCTTGAAGAGCAAAAAGGTTTGTAAATTAGACTTCTGGGAATTGTTATCTCACAGCTTCTTTTAGCAAACACAACAATTTGTTTTAAAGGCTTTCACCAAAGATGTCATAAGTGGTAATCCCGATGTTGTAAGTGGGTACTTAATGTGTTTTAACTTAATGCTGATGATGCAAAGCTGTTCTCCCCCAAAGCCCATTAAGAACATCCAATTTTCTGGTAGACTAACACTCCTGCTTACTATCGTAGAGATAAGTGACTGTTTAACCAGGATAATACGGAATAGTTTTGTGGCCAAGGCTGCAAAACTGAGCACCATCTGGTCTTTGTGAAAGTTTAGACTTCGAATGCAAACTTTACGAGATGGATCTTTCTTTTCTAGGACTAGTCTGAAGTTATATGTACACACAGGTACATATGGTCACTTGCAATCACCTTAATGAATGTACTAGTGAATATCATTATTTGTGATATGCATTAGTAAGCATGGTTTAGGTAGAAGGGACAGTGCAAATCTTTTGTGCAAACTAAATAAACTGATAAATATTCAGTTTGATTTCAGATGGTCCCGAAGTGTAGACAATTAGAACAGTTTATCCAAGGTAATGCTTCTCAGGCTGTTGGCTTTTTTATATATTCCTTTATTTTACTTTTTGTAGAATCTGTATGTGTGAAATGACACAAAAGGAGATGTCGCTGGGCAACATTTACCAAAATGTTCTAACAGAAATATCTGAAAATATTCAGATGCTAGCAGAGTAGAAGTGAAGGCAAACTTTCCAGGAGCTTAGGGCTGCTCACTTGGGTCTAATACAGAGTTAGCACTTTGCAGGTCAGTGGCTCTGCTATTTGTCTCTGACCTAACAGATCTGGAGTTCTTCACATCAAAACCAAGTCTTGCTGAGCTGAGATCAAACGTGTTAAGGTAAGGATCTCGCCAGTGATTTATCGTGCTAGGGAGGGTGATCAGGCCATAAGGGGCCACTGCAAATGAAGTTGACATTCCAGCAATTTCTCATGTGTAGTTATAAAGTAATTTTCTCAGATGGAGCTTTTAAGTCAAAATAAACTTGTCCACTGTATTTTTCTGTGTTGCCTATAGTACTTGTGATCCTAGTAGGAGTATATATTTATGTAGCATAGCTAATTTGTAAGTGAGAACTTGTTCTTTGGTGATGAACAACATTTTAAATGGCAAATAATTATCTACAAGTTGATCTGCTACAATCTTTTAAATGGCAGAACATGTCTCCCATGTAGAAATAAATAAATCACCCTTTTTTTTTGTTACACATAATGAACACACATGACCTGCAATGCACAAACTGGGCACAACGCAGGAAAACTATACAGATTAATATTAGACTTGTTTGTACAAACCCCTCCTCATTCCCACAGCCTTAAATGAGAGATTGTGGAAGGGTTTCCAAGATCAAGTTCTTAATAGCCACAACTTCATTAAAGCCCAGTGACAGCTCAGAATTGATTCTGTAAACAAATACTCCTTCCCCTCCACTCCTGACTTAATGGATTTTTAGAAATCTTTCATTATTTCATTTCTAAGTTGCAGTAAATGCAATCAAGCAGATGGTCGTGCTCCATAAAAACGCTGCCATCCTTACCCAAACCAGTCCATGATGGCATTTCCTTGTTATCAATGGAAATCTCGAGCACACTTCATTTTTAGCACCCTAGCTTCAGCAGCAAGGTTTTCTGATGCAGTGCAGAGCAAGGCGGCGAATGTTTTTCTCCAGCAATTAATGAGAGCCCCGCAAGTGAAAGGATGACTGATGTTTAGGAACTTAGTTTCTTAGGAATACATGAAATATTACTTGGGCTATGGGAAAGTGTTATTGCTCCTGTATTGTGCTACTAACAGCAGAGAAATTTCATTAATTGAAAAAGTAGAAATTACTTCAAGGAAAACCTTTGTGTGCTGTAAGTAAAGGGTTTTTTTCCACAGATTGTAATAAGACAGCCAAAACAAATGAAATGTTTGTGATGGGTACAGTATAACAAACAATATGATCTGAATTTTTTCTCTTTGGATTAATTTTCTTGAAGAACCAGCAGCAAAATAATCCCTTTAATGAGACTAAATTGAAATAGCGGATGCTACATCAGCATGTGGCACAGTGAGAAACTAAAATAGAAAAGGGTATAATCACTGCTTGGCAGCCGGAGTTTCGTGCAGGAAATACTTGTGGAAAAAAAAAAAAACACAAGTAAAGTAAGCATGCTACTGCATGTTGTTAAGACTTATTTAATCTCCTCAACTAATTACTCAAACCTCCTAAAACTCAAAATCATACAAACAAAAACGTTTAGATAAGCTGGGAGTTTTTTCAAATGGGTGCCCCCTACAGCTTAGAAAATAAACATGACAGGTTTCCCCCTGTCTGATGTGCTGCCATTTGCAAGAGAACAGACCCGACTCCCAGAAAGGCCGAAGACTAATTAAGACAGGAAGATAGGCAGGTCAAACATTTGGTGTGAGGGATTTGGGACAGAGGGGAGAAAAATCATGTTGCATTCCACTTTCACAGCTGCCTGACAGGAGGCTTCGAGCCCTTCCTCTGATCCCCGTTGCTGCTCAGAGGAGCTCGGTTCCCCCCAGTTTCCCCTCCGGCGGCTCCCGCGTGGCAGCGCCGTTGCCAGCGTGTCCGGGCTGCGAGCTGGCCCAGCGGGGGCTCGGCCGCGGGGCGGCGCGGGGGCTCGGCCGGCGCTCCCCGGGAGACGGCCGCTTCGGGGCGAGGCAGCTGCCCCGCGCGGGTCTCGCCCTGCGGGAGTGCCTCTCTCTCCGGTGACCCACGGGGACCGCAAAGAGACCCCGCTTCTCCTTCGCACGCCTCCCTCAGCTGCTGGATGGTGCGAATCCTCCTCCAGCTTTGCGTCTGCCACGCTGCAGGCTGATTGCATTTACACAAGCCGAGATGTCACCGAGAGCTTGATGTAGTCACCTATTTTAAATACTTGGCTTCTGATCCAAACTCTGCTGATGTCAAGGGCTGTTTTTGATTTCAGTAGGCTTGGCTCAGGCCATGCTGCTTGGAAGTTATATCCACAAAAGCTAAATACTCCGATCTTCTCATCCAGGCACGCACCCTTGGCACCTGACCCAGGCTGCGTAAACATCATTCGACCAGGTTTCAAGGTACTGCTGCACTGACAGGGAACCTGGACTCACTGCTTTCACTTCTTGTGCATTTCCAGACCATTTCCACTTTTTTGATCCTCCTGCTGTAGTATGTTTGTAAGTGTTTAAAGTTTGCCAGCCGTCTCAGTACACTCTGAATTTTAGGCTCTAGATTTTTTTTTAAGTGAAACTTCAACCTTGAGTTTATGAAGGAAACCCCCATTTATGGCAGATCTTGTCTAAAGGCTTGTCTAAACCTTACCCTCCCCTCTCCGGGATCCAAATGAGAGTTGAAAAAATAATCATCTCATGCAGTTTTAGAAAAGATCTCTTCTTCCTTTCCAAACATTTTTTCTGGGGGGGAGAGGGATGTTGGGGGAGGGAGGGAGCCAGAATGAACTAACATGTTAACAAAACATCCAAAGAAGAAAAAGAAAAAGCAATATGTTCTGTTTTTGTTTGGCCCTCATAGACGCTGGAGCTGGTGTCAGTCCCCAGTGAAGTCAGTTTATCTCCCAGTGCAGCCACCCAGCCACAGCCACCTCTCCATCCCCTGGGGCCCAGTCCAGGTCCCACTGAAACCAGTTGGTTTCCTACCAACTTTTTGGGGATGGGATTGGACCTCTAGTGGCTGAAAAGCAGCTCTGTCCACAGGCGCTTGCTTGCCGGGATTAAACTGAGTGCGCACTTTACTGCTACTCTTCTTACGCCAGCTCCAGCCCCACCAGCTTTGAAAGGGATCTCGTTGCAAGAGCCGGAGCCTGGGGAGCTCCTGCAGCAGTAACACTGCGCTGTGGTAACCAGGCTGAACACGACAACGTGCGTGTTTGCGTGCTCGAGCTGGACAGCTGGCCGCGATTTACGTAGCTGCGTCGTTGGCAAGCGATGCAGCCGTTGGCGCTGCCTGCCTTCGGAGACGGGCCTGTGCGCTGCGAACGTTTGGGGAGGCTGGTGCGAAAGTCCACAGCCCATTGCTCGTGCTTTGTGGAGTGCCAGCAAAGAGCTCTGTCCTCTCACTGTTCACCTGAACAATCCCGTTTAAAAATAAAATCAAATGGTGTTGCTGATCAATCGCTGACCAGTCGTCAGTCAGTCTGCTGGCGCTGGCTTTTGCTTTCCCAATGCCTGCTTATAAACCCGGGTTCTCTGAGTCTGTAGCCAGCTGCTGGTTCCCAGTGAGTCCCAGGAGTGCCCCACACCACTCGGGCTAGCACGGGAGAGATTTGTTGTATCAAGGCAGCCATAAAAGTGAAGGAAAACAAAGCCTGAGAAAATAAACAAGCTGCACCTCTGATCATCAATCCCTTCTACTTCATTGCCTTGCAATTGTACTAATCATTAGGACTCTTGAAATGTTTCCAAAGCAGAGGAAATGAAGTTGCTGAGATGGGAAAGGATATGAAATTTCCTGACCAGACTAAGGCACAGGTGCCCAGTATCTGTGATGTTATGAAATATTTACCAAGGGAAATGATGCTGCTGGATTTTTTGCGTGCCTCTAAAATTGTTGTGTCTCCCACCACAAAAAAGTGTCATTATGTGTTTCTTAATGCCTCCAGCTATGAGAAGATGCAGAGGGCTGAACAGCTGTGATTCTTGTATAAAGTACTTTGGCATCTGATGCCCCCTCCCCCATCCTCACAGATTTAACGTCAAAGGCTCTCTAAGGAGAAAGCCACATATGAAAAAAGGATCACTTTGAAGGAATGAAACTATAACCAGCTACTAAATCAATTGAGTTAGGAAATTCCCATTCATTCCTCCATTCATCCAGAACCATATCTCCTGTGGGAAGCCATTATTATTTGGATGTTAAAATCCTCTTCCTGTACCAAAAAACATTTCTGGAGCTGCAAAAGTACAAAAACATTTTTATTAAATCCATGGGAGAATAATTCCACCTCCAAAGAGCTGAATGCTAGGCYGCTGCCTGTCCACTGGCTGCAGCTCTTCCTCGTGCAGCTGGGGAGGCTGCAGAAACTGCCTGATGACATCATCAGTAAGCAAGCACGAGCGAGGACTGTAGCTCATCATCGCGCTCGCACATCATTTCAGAGCACTTTCAAGAAAGGAAATGAAAAGTTACATTGTTGCCACCTGTGTTGATTGCTCTTCTGAATTAAAACAACCCATTTTTTTCCAGTATATTTTTAGAGAAGACGTTTGGAAAAAAAAGAGGCAGTGAGTGTGCATGAATCCCCAGTGAATTTAAAAATCAGTTCCGCTTTCCAAATCCAGCGCTAGCCCCTGGGTAAACATCAGAGGGAATCTGTAGTGCAAGAAAACCAAATCTCACTTGACCGAGAGCTGCAAAGGAGGTATTAGTTCTGTGCTGCATTTTAATTAATTACTTTTATATTTATTTATACACATGCACACACACAAAGATGGTTGTTTCATACTTCCTCAGTAGTAAATAGTTATGAAAACAGAACATCCTGTCTGTTTTCTCTCTGCTCTAAATTTTGTTATTACTGCATTGCACATTAGATTGTTCAGCTTGGTTTTGTAGACATCCCTTTCTGTCTGAATGCTTATCGTATTATAGAAATTAATTACCTGTATGGTTTAAAATGAACATTAAGTTGCTAATTATTAGCAAGTCAACTGGGACAGATGGCTACATAAGCAAGATATTGTAATTGTTTATTTGCCAAGCTTAATTTGCTTTGCTTTAAGTGAAAAACATTTACTCTTGGCTCGATTTCAAAACTGATAAGCATCCAAAAATGCTATTGAACTGAGCGCATAGTGTTTTTTTAAATTCAGGTCCTATGTAAAATGTAATATATGATTTCCTTCCAACTGCACAGCAGCAGAGTCTCAAAGTAATTTGAATTTTTACAAGATAACTTTGGAATTTTTTTGTCCTTTTTATACTGTTCAGTACAACACAATATCCCAAAAGGGCTGAACAGTCATGTGCCCTATATGATGGGCCAGACTGCTTCCCTGATTAGTCATAGGTGACACTCAAGGAGGTCAACAGTGGCTGTACATAATTAACCAAGGGCAGAAACTGAGCCTGGCAATTAAGTGATTGCTCATGCAAAAATGGGGGAGCGGTTATCTTGCAAAGCTCTAAATGTCGGAAGGTCTGTGACGAGCGCGTGTGTGAGCAAGAGGTTATTGGCAGTACCATGGGGGCAGTGCCTGTTCCTTTAGGAAAACGCCCTGCCTTCACCTTCTTTCATTTGGAAAGGAACAGAAGTTATTGAGGGACCCTTTGGATGCGGTCTCAGGAGACCGCTGGCACTGCCCGGGCACACTCCCGGGGCAACCAGGAGCCGCGGCTGCACCTCTTGCCCCGCGAGGCGCCTGCCTGCCGGCCCCAGCCCGGCCCCAGCCCCCATCGGTGCCTCCGCTCCTGCCCCGCGTCGCCTGTGCCTCTGGGCTGCATTGCAGCTGAGCAAATGGTACTGAGTGCCCTCCTCAAACCATTGCACACCAGCTAAATCCAGACTCCTCACTCACGTTGATTGTTTTTCCAGTTGGGTTTGTTGCTGGCCAAGTCATTGTACTGACAGGGACCACAGTAAAGCAGGAAGGTTTGCATTTTCTCTTACTGGTCTGGCATTACTGCAGTTATTGACTCTACTGGGAGTAGATGGCAAACTAAATGTTCACAGTGTTCCAAAATTTTTCAAGTGTTCCCTTCTTCCCTTTCCATTTTGGCACAGTTTTGTTGATAGCACCCAACAGGCCAGATTATTTAACTACTCACAATACTGCATAGCAAATACATGACATACTATATACTTTTTCTTTTCCCTGTTGCAAACCACAAAAGGTAACACTAGGACTCAAACAAAAACAAATTACCTCAGTAACTCCTGGAAAACTCAAGTGGTTAATCAGTTACCTTTTATTTACATATATATGCTTAATGCTGAATTAAGTTGTAAAAACCAAAGGCTGATTTATAGCCTCAGTCAGCCTTAATTAACATTGATTCCAGGGGAATAGTAAATGTGAATAGCCTTCACAATTGAGGTTGAACAATGAACTCACTGGGTGTTGTCCAATTTGTAGCATGATTTACATGGAAGCGAGCCCTTCTTTTTTCTAAGGTTATCCTTTTTTCATCTGGTGTTTAGGATGGGTTATATATAATCCATAGATAGAAACACTTGCTGTCAAATATTCTCCCTGATTTAGAGTTAGCCTTTACAATGGTCACTATAAATAAGGGAGAAAAAAACCCAATTTGAGGCTTTGCAGGGATTCCTTGTTCTTGCAATGTGTCATCGCTTGTCCATTTCATGGCATTTTTACGAAGTGGCCATAATGAAAGTCAGATTAAATGTACAGGATATATACATTTAATCAACAGCCATTGGAGTCAGTAGTGCTGGAAGAGTTATAAAAGTCCCTGTGAATGCAAATTTATTGCAAAAGAATCTGAGTCTTGGTGGTAGGAATATCTGCTGAATGGTACTACCTGACACAGAACACCTAAAACTTTCAAAAGTGAGTTATTTAAGTGTAAGGTTTTGCTTGTAAAGCCGCCAGCTGCTGGATTTCAAGACTTGAAACTGTTCCAAAACATGGGACTAGGTACTTTATATGTGCACTAGAGTAAATACTCTGATTTTACTGCCAATTTAAATGTGCTCAGTTTACAGTAATGAGCTTGTATAGGCAATACCTTGTTTATAGAAAGTGGAACAGGAAGAAACTAACATTAACCATTAACAGTAGCAATTTCTCTTGCCTTCAGCTCCAACTTTATGCCAAATAGATCTTTCCCATGTCCTATCTAAAATATTTGCTATTACTGTTCTATTTCTAAACACTGTGGGATAAATGGAGCACTCAATAAAATCATACACCTTATAGTTCTAGTCAACTTGCATTGCAACCCTCTTTTGTAATTCCAGGGCACTACTTATTCCTGTGCTGAAATGTATTTTAAGAATATACACACATCCTGTGTACTGGCAAATTTGATGACAGTTGTTCATCCCAGCAGAATGTAGTTAACATTTTTTAACCTCTTTAACAAAAAAAAAAAAAAAATGCTGTTGCCTCCACCTCTCAGGTTCTTTTATTCAACCAAAATGTTTTATTCTTTCAAGACAGAGATCACACAGGGAACCTATGTGTTTATGTACATACTGTAACCCTAAACAAACATCCTTACATCTCCTTTGGCCATCTGCTCTTGAAACTGCAAGCTCTTCTCCCTGCCCTCCCGCCCTCCCCAGTGCAACCCCACACTGTGAGCGTGGAGTGAGCTCCACTGCAGTCAATGGAAAGGACTCCAGAAAATCCTTATCCACAGGTCACAGACCTCAGGGTTTCTTTGTTTCAGTTACATACAGTCTAAAAAGTGACAGTGAGACACCAGAAGATTTCTGCTTATGTTAGTCACTAGGGATGATACTGATGATTCTTTGTTTTTATTTTTTTTTGCTAGTTAGCTCCAAAATGTCCTCATTTTATGAAGCAGCGTAAGCAGAGCACAGGCAGACACAGCCCATGGTCTGAGAAGTTTATAGTCCAAGTACACAGACAGGTTCAAGATAAATACAGCATGCAAAGAAAGCGACAGATAGGAAATGGTGTGTTAAGTTTGATTACTTTAGAATGCTAAAACAAAAAAGAAAAAAAGTAAGGAAAAGATGGACCCTGGAAGGGGTGGCAGGACACAGACCAAAAAGGGCTGAGGCCAGAGGCAGGGGGGCGATGAGGGAACGCGATGGAGGCAGCTGCAGCAGGCAGGCCAGCAGCAGTGAGGAAACCCCACCGAAGCAGCCTGTGGGCAGTGCCCTGCTCCTCAGCCAGCCTGCTGCCCCACGCAGAGCTGCGCGGGCGGCAGGGCACGGACCGGCTCTGCCCGCAGGAGTGTCCCGTAACTCTGCCAGCTCCCTGCCCTGAGAGCAGGAGGCTGCTCAGGCCTCGGCTTGGGATGCGACCCCTTGCTGAGCTCAGGAGAAGGGTAGAGGCTGAGCCGGGGCTCAGGTGCCCTCTGCTTTGCGACCCTGTCGACAGGACACAATATCCCCCACCTGCGTGCATCTCCTGCGTCACCATTCACGGGTACTTAGTTATTATCTCAGCCCAGGTCCTGGAGCCCTGAAAGCTGAGGTTCAAACACAGCCATAAAAGCAAAAGCCCGCATAGTTGTTGGTTTCTGTGCAAAACTCAATGTCTTCAGGGTCTTTTTCAGACAGACACAGGCTCATCCTGCCCATGTCCTGAGCCAGCCGGACATGAGTCAGCTCTGAACCACCACCTAGGTCGCTGCAGGTAGTGTGGCACTGGGCCCGAGCTACTAAGCCCTGCTGAGATGAACACAGCTACGTGGTTTCCAGTCGGCGTGGAGAATAGGTTGAGTGAGCTCATGTCTGGCAACAGCAAACTATGGACACATCTTCACCTTAATGTGCAAATATCAGTGTGCAATCTCTTTAATTTCTTTAAAATGCACGGCCATCCCAGCACCCTCACCATGTTCTTTTCTTTTACAGACCCTTTATACTCTTTGGTATTGCAATATTTCATCTTGGGCCTTCTGACTGTATTTTCTATAACCAGTTCTCTAGTTGTTGGGTTTTTTTTTGCTAAATAGCTTTTGTATTTTTTTCCCAGCTTAGTCTCTTTTCAGCAATGTAGGCCTATCTCTCCATTTCCCTCCTTCTTCCCTTACAGATGTGTTGAAGTTTTGGTGAGCCTCTTTACTTACACACAAGCTTTTGAGGCTGATGCTTTTTTTGTCTTCAGACAAGTTATAAATGTTTAAGTAACAATATTCAAGCTATAAATTATTCAGTTGGCGGGCTGGTGCTGCTAGCTTCATTGTACTGATCCAACCCTAGAAAAATCATCAACAGATCTATAATCATACATACTATTCTTTGAATAGAAAAGACAGGTATTACATTCCATTCATTTCCACAGGAAAATCAAGTAATTTTTGGCTACTTCTGTCCTGGTTTTGCCACATCACATTTTTCTCTAAAGAAAACAAATAAACAAAAAAAGAACCAACAATCTGACACCATCTCAGTGTAATCCTCACGTGCAAACTCTCTTCCATTGTCTCCCTGTGTTATCATGGCTGACCTGAGCCGTGTATCAGTGCAAAGGTAACAACTTCTGTATTGCCTGGCAGAAGAGACTGGAGAGTGCAAGATTAGAGAGGTGACAGAGAGCATTTTTGGACAAGGATGTTATGTTTAGGCTGCCTAATCAGTGCAACAGACTTTTGTCCCAGCAGATATGGTGGTTCTGTGAGGAAACTGGGCCAGTATTAAGTATTTATTTCATTGATTCCTGTTATTAGTCCTGATCTAAAAAGATTGGCTAATTCCCACTACGTGAGTGTCTTTGATGGGAACTGAGACTCCTTACCCCTTCAAAGGGTCTCTCGGCATTCTGCTCAGCTGCAGTTGTAGGGCCTGTTGGGGTATGGGGCTTGCTTTGCTTTAAGCAGAGAAAGGTTCCTGTCCCTATAAAAACAACTTAACCCATCTTGCAAAGAGGGCAGTAAACTTTCCTTCTACCTAGGGGTGAACTCCTGGCCCCCATCAAGTCAGTGGTAAAATTCCCATTGATTTCAGTGAGGCCAGGATTTCCCCCTAAGCATTTAAAGTTGTATTTCATGGAATACAATAAAAGAACATTGATACATGAACTCCAAGGAACCCATATGGTGCCTGCCCTTTTTGAATGCTTTCATCCTTTGTCTTAAAAAGATTTCAAGGACAGAAAAAGTCTGAATACCAGAAAAACCTTTCACTCAGTTGTTCTCTTAAAGTGACTTATTTCATATTTGCTAATAAATAACTGCATCCTGTTCCTGAGAGTCACTCAGTAGAAAATTTAACTTACATGTGTGTAGCTACCAGTAAAAATCTACTTTAAATAAACTCATTTGTCATTACCTCTCTCAAGACAGCTGCTGTCAACACCATTAAAATTCAAATTTGATTTGCCCATGACAATTAAAATGATGTCAACACTGAGAGAATTTAACAATTTCCATTGTTCCAAGCAGATAAGCAAGCTAATTCTGTTCTGCGAGCCTTCAGTGCAGCCATAATCAACTGACTGTGTATTGAAAAACTGCAATGTTAGAGATTATTCAGCCTTGACTGGGCTATATCAGTGACCAAATGTTTACTTACAGAGTTGGGTATTGAATGATTAGTCCAAATCCTTGTCTTGACTCCAGCAGTTTCAAGGCTTTTGCTCTGATACCGTTATTTCTTTCTTTAGTTTGTTACAGTGCTTGAATCAAATCTGACTGTTAACCAAATTATTTAGAGTCTAATGCTGCTCTGATAGTGACACTGCCACAGAACACAGAGAGACATCAGGGGCTGACCCTGAACTCTTGAAATCTGTAATTTTCAGTCTCACATAAATTAGTTTCACCTTCTGTGTATTAGAATCTGCAACTTTTCCCAGGAGTTTGTTGCTATATACATTACTGTGTGTTTCTGCAGAAGGATTGAGAAGTTTTACAATGTTTTTTCTTCCCTTTCTAGATTTTTATCAATAATGAGTGGCAAAATTCTGAAAGTGGGAGAATATTTCCAGTATATAACCCAGCAACAGGAGAGCAAATCTGTGAGATCCAGGAAGCTGACAAGGTAATGCATCCTGTGAATGGTTAGAAATGTACAAATAGACCAAAAGCAACAATTCCAGAATACTACTGTTGGACAATTCTTGTATTAATTCCAGTTCCAATACCCATTCATGTGACTAAGAGGCTGTGCAACAAACAATTTCATAAGCCTGGTAATGTTTTATTATTATTTACCTCAATGCTTTGTTTTTCTCTTCCTCCTTGACAGGTTGATACAGATAAAGCAGTGAGAGCCGCTCGCCTTGCTTTTTCTCTAGGTTCAGTCTGGAGGAGAATGGATGCATCGGAAAGAGGCCATCTTTTGGATAAGTTAGCAGACTTAGTCGAAAGAGACAGGGCAATTCTTGCTGTAAGTAGCACATGAAAATCAATGTCCGTTTTACATTCTGAGAGCAAATCAGTTCATAAATGTCATAACTTGAAGAGTATTTGAAAACTAAACTAGCTTGACAACTAAGATGGCCAACTGTCTGTTCAAGAACTGACCCAAAGCTCATCAAAGTCAACAACAACTTCAAATGACTCAAATGACCTTTACATTGGACATGAGACAAGTAAATAGGTGTGCATTGGTGTGCGCATGTGTGTGCCTGTTATGAGCACTTGTAACTTTTCTGAAATAAAAAATGGAAGAGTCTATGAAGTAACTGGTGCAGATATTAATGAAATGACAGGTGAAATGCTTACTGATACTCAACTGGTAACATAAATTCTGGGTATTACGCTATTTAGCTCATGTATGAAGCATCTAAATGGTGGCATTGTTAATGTTGTTTTCCGCATGTCAAGTGCTTTGGACTAAGCTGGTGAACATCTTAATTCTAGCTTTGTCAACACTTAAATCATCTTACCACCAGTGTATACTGTAAAATCACCGCGGGGAGAAGGAAGTGCACAGCAAATCAAGTTTACTCTGCCTGTCATTAGATTTGTATTTCTAGAGCCAAGTTCTTCACTGAATTGCACCACAGGCAATGCCAATAATTGCTCCTGTGGATGTAAGTCAGTGCAGAATTAGGCCTCCATTCTTCTCTATAGCAATTCATTCGATGGTTAGCATATATTCATGTGTTACACATTGGTGTACTTTGCCCATTCTTAATGATTTCTATTGGACAGCTATTGAGAGTCAGTTAAGCCACTCAACATCTTAGGACATTTTATTGGATTCTTTTCACTAAACGATCTTAGGAATTCTTAAGAGGATAGCTTATAAGGTACTTTAAAAATAGGAATATTAACTTAAAAATAAGGACATTAGCTTGTTAATTTATGAGCTTCCCTAGAGGAAAGTTTGTTTATTTGATGGCAATAAATAAACTGGCTGTACATTATAGATATCTCAGACCTCAGCAGGAGTCTTGGCAGCCATATAGAGAATTTTTTATATTCACATCAATTATATGAAGAGGGATATGTCCATTCTTCTCTTTATGGATTCAGATCATTAATATGGGGTTACAAGGAGCCCCTTCTCAGCTGTTATCATTAACATAACAGAACCTACTTTGACAGGCATTTTTATCTTGGCTCCTGATTAAAGCAATTTTGCAATTATATATCTGGACCAAATACAGTAGCTATTAGGTCCAAAATACACACACACACACGTACGTGCGCGCATGCGCTCTTAAAATCATAGTCATTCCAGAAGGTTTAAAGGAACTAGATTTTTTTGAGGAAAATCCTCTATGTTCACAATTACAAAAAGAAGTAACAAAGGAGATCAGACAGTTGTTCTGAACCTTCTAGATTAAGACTATGCCAAGGAGTATATGGTTTGGTCTTCATTAAAAGTCTGTCATGACTGAAGAGCTGTTGGACTGTAAATACTGAAATGCAATAGTCTAAAAATGCTACTTTGCTTATATGTCTTAACTTTTTCTTGTCCTCTAGACTATGGAATCATTGAACAGCGGCAAACCTTTCCTGCAAGCCTTCTATGTAGATCTTCAAGGAGTAATAAAAACCCTGAGATATTATGCCGGTTGGGCAGACAAAATCCATGGAATGACAATTCCTGTAGGTAAGAGAGATTAAAGAACATGTGTGCACACAAACCTTCTGATGGCCAAATGGATTAATAGATTACAGAGTAATTTTTTCTTGTCTAAGTGGAAATCAAAGTGGATTCACCAGTGTATAATATGCTGCTGAAGACAATGTTTAACGGTCAGCAAGGGCTGGATTAGATGACCTGCCATTGTTCTTGGGGGCCCTACATGCATCCAAAGAGTGTTTTGGTTCTTCTCCATGTGTCCATTTGAGAGGGAGATAGCTCAATATCTGTATTTTAATATTGTTACACTCATAAAAATGGATGTGGTATAAGCCTGACAAATACTTTGGAACACGTGAAAACACAGTGCTGCCTATTTAAGACAATAGTGTGCTAACAAATATATCTTGTTTATATATATCTTCTTAATGCCCATCCAAATCATTTCACTTGGGACTCACACTGGATCCAAATTCACTTATGCCTCGATAGAGTTTGCAATGTTATTACAGAGAGCTGTATGTAGATATATTTTATGTTACAATTGCTTCTTCAAACCATTCAGTGGGATCAGTTTGGTTATATGTATGAGAGAAAGAAATCTTTATGAGTGCTAAGAAATAAGTTATTCTGCTCTTATTTTTTGGTAAAGAGATTAGAAAAGAAAAAATCCTTACCATCATTTTTATTCAACATGTCTCTTCCTCCTGCCCCTCCCTCACAGCTGTTTAACAAATGCAGGCAGCATTTTGATTGTGAATATCTTCATTTGCAATCTGGACTAAATGTACCAACTGCTATAATTATGCAAAATGACACAACATGGCAAAGAATCATTTTACGCAGGTGCAGCCACTAATATAAATGTACTCATCTTTTACCTACATAATATTAAATCTTTTGAAAAATGGTAAGGAAGAACAACATTTACTCCATACTTTTCAGTTTCATGGTTGCACAAGCATGTTTATTACACATTACTGATGGAGACCAGGAAGGCACAGTCACAAGTAAATGAATTTTGCTGTTGTCCTTGTACAGTAGGCACCTTTACAGTGGCCACATATTTCCATAAAATTAAATAATGTATCATTTCTATCTGCAGTACACTAGTTTTCCTCTGCAGGAAGTACAGCAAAGCACAAGACTATCAAAGTTAGGTAAGCTGACAAGTTGAAAATGTGGCTCCCTATTTTCAAGAGAAAAACAGATCATCTAACTCTTACTGCAGTGTTATTCATCATGGTGTTTCAGCCTGTTAAAAGTGCAGTGTGTAACTGACTGATGTTTATCATCACTAGTATATTTTCACCAAAGAAATGACAATATTAATATATCAGCTGTACGCTCTCTTGTAAGGACTTATGAAGATTTCCACAGCCATTTAGGCTGAGATTCATAAATCCTCCTTTTGCTGCTTGCACTTCACATTTAAACAAGCAAAAGTGCAGAGCACACCATAAATTCATATATTCAGCAAATTTCCTGTTCCCTAATCCCTTTCTCCCTGGTCAGTGAATGCCTCCTTCTCACGCCGCAGGAACACAGAAGTTACATTGGTCACCAAAAGGCAGTGCCAGCTTAAGGAGAATAAATATTCTCTGCTTATTCTTGTCCTCAAAAAGAGTGACGCAGATGAGAACCCTGAATTTTTCAGTGAACTGGGCTATGCCTGGGGAAAGGAAGCCACATTTTCAGCAGGTTGTCTTAAATACAAACTTCAGTGCTGACACAGTTATCAGCAGTGTACAATCATAAGTCTATTCACAGGTTTTAGGGTATGAATTAGTTCTTCCTGTTGGTTTAATACACCACTTTTTTTCCTCTAGTTTCACACCACAGATCTGTCATTCTCATAGAGTTATCTTAGAGCAAAGCCAGTGTTAAACAGTGGTTCTCTTTACATTCACTTACCATCAGCTTGGTAAAGGAAACCAAACAAGACAACAAAAACAAAACAAAACAAAAAAAACTATTAAATCTCTTTCTGTTCAGTGTGCTAATAAATCTGAAACATCCCAATCTTTCATCTATTTCTGCTCAGGGTTTCTTTTCCTCTAAAATAACAGTGAGCAAGTGATAGACATGTGGAGGACAGAAGAAGTGTTTTTCAGTCACATTACTTTTGGTCCCAGAGCTGCTAAGACCTTCAGACTGTCCTTTGCTTGCTCCCATTTATAAAGCCTTTATGATTTAAATTAAAACAAAATGAGGCTACAATGGAAGCCATTAAACTAACAAATTAAATGCAAGCAGAAATATATCTCTACATACAATATATGATATGACACAACTTAAAGAACCAACACTGCTCTACTCACCCACTTGTTTGTTGTGTGCTTCTGTACGAGACTTTTGACTATCTTATGATTTTTATGCAAATGAAATATCCGGGCCATAGATTCCTGATGGAAATCTGAGCAGACACATCTGTGGAAGGTATTGCTGTCCCAAAGTGAGATCCCTGGATAAACAGGGCTTTCTTTCTAATTAAAAAATAAAAATCTTTGGACCAGGTGCTAAGCAGCTGCAAATTGACCCAGCTCTATTAATATCAGTGAGTGCTGAAGAATGCCAATTTACATCAGCTGAGGATATTAAAAAAAAAAAAAAACTTTTAAAACAAATTTTTAGCTTGCATGTGGGATCAGGCTGACAGATTCATCTCAATCTCCTGCTGGCTGCCAGCTAGTAGAAGGATAAGAGTAAAAAGCATCAGCAACAGCATCTTAGAACAACAGTGTTATTATCATGAGTTGTATGCACTAAACTTAAAGCTCTAAAAAGTTAAGAAGTTGCCTATTTAATTTCTGAGCACAGGGAGCTTTCTATGCTCATTGTTCAATAAAAGTGATTCACTTTATTGAACTTGAGTTATTTTGCCATGGTAACAACTTATTTTACAGTATGGACAAGATGGCTCTTACATGTATGTACCTTTGGCTTGTCCAGAGTCATCTGAAACATCTGAATAACTTGAAGTCATATGTGTTCACAAAAACGTTATTAGAAAGCAACCTCAAAAGTCCCATCTTAATAATAAATCTGTGGATGATGAACTTTGGAAGTAGATGTTAAAAAGGGTAACTGTCTAGGGTCTAATAGAAGAAAGCAGGACAAGCAACCCTGAACGGGAGGGATTGCTCTGAGGAAAGAACATTACCTTGATGCAGCAGAATAAACCACCGTTTCTCTGACTTGGCAACCATGTTCAGGTTATCTGTAACTTTACGTTAGGAAGCACACAGACATGTGGTAATGATTACAGAGTGACAATCTAAAGTCAGATGGTGCTAACAACTGTGTTACTGTTATGTTGTCACCATCTTTCTGGCTGAGAATCCACCTCACAGTAATACCAAGTACAAGCTGGTATTTTTAGCTGACTCTTCTATGTGCTTCTTGAGTATTTGTACAGTTTTTTCCATATATACTTCTCCATAGTTTTACTTCTACTTTACTTCTCTCTGGTCTGATGACGCGTAGTATTGTCTGTGAACCACTGCTAGCGTCTCTGAAAGATAACCTAGAAAAGCTGATTGTCTGAATTGTGGAACAAATATTCTCACCTCCACTGGGAAGCTGTTAAGAATCTGCAAATTGAAAAGATGCAAAAACATTTTGTCAGTGCAGAACAAACTGATAGATCAATCATTTTCTTCCCCCTTTTCCTGATGTGAAACTCTCCCTCTCTCTCTCTCTCCCCTCCCTCCTTTATTTTCTCTGTTCAGTCCCTTTTCTGGGCTACAGCCTATTGTTACCTTTCTCATAATTATTCTATTTCTGGCACCCACCTGATGTATTAGCTGCTCTAGCTCAAGTTTCTCCTGAACAAAGCCTGTGAAATAGATGTACAGAAATAAGTAGACCTGAAAATAAGTTATTTCTAATCAAATCCAAGTTGAAGCCTTTACTTAAACCCAGGAAACTTTATGGATTAACCCATTTATTGTTACCAGATGTATGGTACAGGACATTGCTGCAGGTTCCCAAAATGTACTCTCTGTTGTGTTGTTAGGCCTTTCCCTAAAATTGAACAAGGCTGGCTGCAGCTCCAGACTGAATGGGGTAGAGGCCCCACAGCTGCTTGRGTGCTCTCACACCACGTGAGGGAAAAGCACATGCCCTGCATCAGACAGTGAGAGGGGAGCAAAAAACCTGTGATCTGTCCTCCTCTTATTCCCTGCCTCCCTCTGACCATTTTCTATCCTGGTAAAGGCTCTCCTGTGACTGATCCTAGGCAGCCTTCTCACCATCTCACACATACTTAGCTGAAATGATTTTCTAAATAAAGAGATTCACGTTTTTCTATAGGACCAAGCACTATAGGCCTAGGTACACATCCAGCTTATGCCTTTACTGTAACCCTTCCCTGCTTTTTAGCCTCACCAAAAAACAGCTGATCTGAATTCAGAGATTGTTTGAGTTTGGGCTAGCTTAGACAGCTAAAAACCTCAATTTAGGTACAAAAGTGCTTTAACTCTACTTTGACAGAAGATGCAGGCCAAGCATACTCCGCTTTGGGAGCAGAGCAGGAATTTGGTCAGCCCCGTGCTAGTCACTTCCAGCAGCGGTGCAAAGCGCGCCGGCGCAGAGCCCCGCCGCTTGGAGCAGGCCAGGCCACGTGGAAGGTTTCCGCAGACCACAGGCCTGACCCCAAATCCCTGAGCTGTTTATTCCGTGGCCTGACTCAGGCTGCCCTGGGCTCAACAGCGCTTTAGTTAAGGAATCCAGATCTAGCATAGCACTCGCTATAAATAATGACACCTTTTGCCTCTAGGGTTTTTTTTTTTTTTTTTGCCATTTTGATTCTTCAGGATCTTAAAAATAACTACCAGATCAGAGAGTTAATTAAGTAATTCCCTCAAGCCTTGTACCATCCACACCTGCTGTTTGTGGGCGTATGATCTGCTCTTCCTGTATCTTTACTGTTAGCATCTTTATTAGTCCATATTCTTATACCTCTCTGTCAAAAGCCTAGTGAGACTATTCCATATTTTCCAAGTTTCCAGTTACTCTGTCCCTTCATTTATTTATCCAACCTCTACCTGCCCAACAGGTTCGTGAAAATTTCTCTTATCCTCTGTTGTCTTGTTTTCCAGCAACATCCAGCTTTTCTCTGTCAGCTTAAACTGACTGCCTATTTACCTTGAGGCCATTTCTGATATATGCCTTGTTTTACAAGTCAGATATCAGAGCATATCAGAGCAGTGTGAGGTGATGGCCCCTGTATTCCCCTTTGCACATCAGTGACAGGCTTCCCACCTTCATTCCACACCTACAGATTTTTACATATTATTCCATCATCATATACATATATTACTCTATTTCTCCAAATCTGCTTGTATATATACTTTTATATTGCTGTGTTCTAGCCGTTCCTTTCAGGAAATTGCTTCTGTGACTCTTTCTCCTCTTCCCTCAGCCCACAATCAGCAGAGACCAGTACGTAGCTTCCTTGCTACTGTCCTTTTTTTGTGCCATACAGCTTGTCCTCCTTCCCAAGGAAGAAAGCAGGTTGCTTTCTGACGGGATGCCTGTTTCCTTTGTTCTACTGAAAGAACAATTAGGTTGTTCCTGAACCTGGGTTTCCCATGCTGGCTCATGAAAAAACATTTCCATGAGTTCTTTATTTCTTTTACTGCCATCAAAGGCTGATCCTTAGAGCATTTTTCCCCCCCCTCTATTTTTTTTTTGTTCTGCCAAGTCAAACTGCACTTGAGAGTAACCATGCTCATCTGTTTCAGATGGAGATTATTTTACGTTTACAAGACATGAACCCATCGGAGTGTGTGGACAGATCATCCCTGTGAGTATCTCTACTAGCGCCTTCTATTTATTTTCATTTGAACCAGCTCTCTTTAAAGACACATAAAACATGGTCCTCAGCTATGTGTGTTTTCCATTACGAAAAAAGCTGAGCTCATATTGTTGACATATCTTTAACAGCCTCCCTGCAAATGCTTATTTGAACATGCTAATAGGGTTTAGGCTCTGTTATTAGGAGTTAAGTTCTCAAGTCATAGAATTCTCATGATTAAAACAAGCAAAGCAAAACACAGTGTTAATATGCTGTCACTGGTTATAGATGTTCACACAACTTATGGAAAATTGATGCTTTGCTGTGGCAGTCTTTTTATTTAGTTAGTTTTTACTGTGATTTAACAGGCTCCTCAGTTTCTGGGAGAATGCAATGCATTTTAATTCTGTTCTTTCCTGCTATTTCTTTTACAAGGCTGGAGGAGAAGAAGAAACTCCAGGAGACATATCATTACAATTAACATTGTGTCGCTAATGAAAGACATGAAATATTTGTTTTATTTGTTATGAGAGAGAAACAACTTTTCATCAAGTCTAATATTCCCCCTACACCCCAATATACACCCTTAAGACACTCTTGCTGAACACTGCATGGGAATTACACTGAAAAAGCTGACTTTTTCAGAAGTCCTAGTTAACCAGTTTTGGCAGAAATTTCAATGGGAGGCTCACATATAGCTATTAAAATATTGTGCGGAAGCTTTTTTCCTTGACAAAACATTGGGGAACTAATCAAGGCATTCTCTGAAATTTTTGTTGATGTTGTTTTTTATTTTGTTCATGCTAACCACAAAACCACTAAAGAGCAACACACAGCAATTCCAGTAAAAGAGAAGCAGCCAGACAAGATTACTTTAACAATGTTAAGCCCTTTTTTCCCTATTTATATTTATTATTATTTCATTTCTTTGCTAAGGGGTGGCTATTATGTTTGGCACTCTGCAGAGACTCAGAGAACCATGCATAGGAACGCATAGTCTGTGGTTACACTCGTCCTGCAAACACCTACACACTCGCCTAACTTCACTCATGAGTGATCTTTATGAATGAATGATTTCACACATCTTTCCCCTTTGTTCGGTAAAACACATGGATGAGCATTTGCAAAATGACAGCCTCAACATCTAGCCCCAGAGCTGCTGGATATCTCTTAGGATTGTCTCATTGATCTTGACTGATAGATCTAGTGAAGGAACTTGGCCAAGGGCTAAAGATCATGCCAAAAGCAGGATTTATTTAATTCAGATTTGTAAAATAAGATCATTATCCAGTGTACCCTGCCTCTACCATACCTGTTCATTCTTCCCCCAAGTTTGTCCTCTAGAATTTCACCATGGCTGTCACACACATCTATTCTAACACTCCTGATAATGTGTTGTACATTTCCTCCGCCGCTACCACAGTACAGCCCCAGGGCCACTGCGTGTGCTTAGCCATTACACTAGCAAATATGTTACTACCAAGAAAAAAAAGAGTACAGTCTGAAAACAGTCAGCCTAACACTAAAGTGTTCATCCTCTTTCACATCCTAGCTCCCACCAAAACTGACTCTCTGTGGCAGCTTTGTAGCATAAACGGGGCCACATACTACCCTATAAAACTCTTCAGAGCTCTCCTTGCAATAGGCATTATAAGTGGAGGCTGTCAGCACACTGTTGGCCCAATAGCTCCCCTCCCAGGTTTATATATTGGAGATGGAATTAAAACATCACTTTGTCTCCGGAGTTTATAAACAACTGAGAGAGTAAAAAATTGAGTGTTCAGTGAAGGAAAGACAGTTGTGTATTTTTTCAAGCTAGCCAGGGGCTAGAGAGATGTCCATGAGAGTGGCAGCTGATATGCATCAGGCAGTAACGTGTTTTGGCCAGTGGCTGACTCTTTGTGACTGATATTTTTTCTTTTCTTTCCAAACAAGATTATTATATGCATTTATGAGATTGACTCTGCAAACACAGTTATTTTATTCCTCTGGCATTTCCAGTGAAATCAGTGGTACTATCCACTTAAGTTATTAGGATCAGGCCTTGATACAGAAAGCCAAACACTTGCTGTGGTTACTGTTATCTTGACCAACAACTTTGTATATCAAATTAATATAATTCACCACATTTTCTGCTGCAGTTAAGTGAAGTTGAAATTAATGGCGATGCACAATTTTACATCAGCAGAGGGTTTATCTCAACTTGTTTTTACTGTTCTTTTAATGTCTTATATATAAATTGCATGACTGGAAGTTTTCAAGAAAATAAAAGATATTAATGAAATGTCTTGCCCTAATATAGACATTTAGGGAAGGATATTTTATTGTAATCCCATCAATTAGTGATGATATCATTTGTGTACAGATCTTATGCCTTATTCAAGGACTGGAAATTTACATCTAAAAATGCTTTAAATGCTTTAGCATGAGCGAACAGTTCTTTCCAAATGTACCAGAAGCAAGAACTATTTTTCATGGGGGGGTGGGGTGGGGGGGAATAAAGTGCCAATTGCAAAACAGTAAATGAAATCAAAAGTTGCAACTAAAAAAATTAATGGATAATATAAGATTCTTTTATGAAGGCTGCGGGTGGGGGTTGTAGTTCTTTGAACAGAAGAGAAAGAACTGAAAGGTCACCACTGTTGCTTTCTTAATGGGGGTAATTAAAAAAAATCCTTGCTTTGTGCTGGGAAAGATTTATGTTGAGGATCAGTCTGAGAAATAAGTGAGGTAGCAGCTTGACATCTTGAAAACAAAACACCACTGCAATATTTTTCCATCTATCAACTTTTATTTTTTCCTACAGTGGAACTTCCCCCTGCTGATGTTTGCATGGAAGATTGCTCCAGCTCTGTGCTGTGGCAATACAGTAGTTATTAAACCAGCAGAACAAACACCACTCAGCGCTCTCTATATGGGAGCCCTCATCAAGGAGGTAAGAATAATTGACAGGAATAATGTCTCTGTCTCTGTCTCTCCTTGTGGGGAAGGAACTACCAGCACATGTCTGGTTTAACAAGCTCTGTCAGTTTTCATAAATCATGCCTCCCTTCATTCATTCTTATTTTGACAGGCTGGCTTTCCACCAGGAGTTGTCAATATTTTGCCAGGATTTGGTCCAATTGTTGGTACAGCAATAGCATCTCATGTTGGCATTGATAAAATTGCTTTCACTGGATCCACTGAGGTAAGAGTGTTCTCAGATATGTAAAATGTGAATAAATACTTAGTGAGCTAGAGTTAAACCCTTGTGTTACATTCCTTACTGTCACTGAGTAAAAGAGCTACATCTAAATAACAGTGGCCTGTCCTTCCCAGCTAAGCTTATGTACTGCAGTACTTCCAAAGCAGGAATGGCCCTTTTCCTCCAGCCCCTGCTGTGCCTGGCACCTCAGCACAGGAGATAGTCCTGGAAAAATATTGCTGGGATTTCCTGTGGGCTCATGAGAATATGAATCACATGCAAGAAGGCAGAACATCCAGTGTATATCACAGCACATATAAATTCTGCTTTAGCATCCATAATTTGTGTATCCTGGCATATTTGGGGGGAAAAGGAAGAGGAAAGGGACAAATATACTTAAGCTTTGCTGCTGCACTGAAATATATTGAGGAGAAGGAGGTCTGAAAAGGAAGAAGGAGTGTAGGGGAGGAAGGGGGTTGTCCAAGGTGTCTGTTCCCAAAATGAAGGAAAGATGCTGGCCAGAAGAGGACAGGAGCCAGTTGTCTCCTGGATGCCAAAAATGTCTTGCTATGACTCCGTGACGCAAATGCTACAGAAGAGGTTAGGTTGAAAGAGAAAGGCTGTAATCTACAGAAAGAGAGCCAAATCTCTCAGAACTCAGACCATGCCTCACTCTCAAATACGTGCAAAGCTGCCTGTTATCAGGGTTGGGGTGGGGATGATAGAGGGACTACAGACTGATGTCACAGGAGAAGGGGCCTTATCTCATCGTCTGAAGGCAGACAGAAAGGAATCTCAGTGGGAGTTTCAGGGCTGGTTATATTTAGAGAGTGCTAAAAACAGGCCCTTTTCAATTCAAAATCTGACAGACTATTGTATGGAGGGAGCTAAACTCCAGGGATCTGGTTTCTCTTTGATATGCATGACTCCCACTCGCGGCAGTGGGAGGCTGTATGCATCCCAGGCATACTGCACTTCACAGTGAGTTGAATTTGTTCTTCGTGTGAGTTGCTAAATTCACTGACCAAGCAGCTCTACTAGATATGTGTGGGTAACTCCCTTGTGTGCCCAGGGATTGCAGGGACCAGCTAAATTATTTCATATGATTTTTGTGGAATTATACCTGTAATGGAGTTTGGATGCCACAACACATGCACCTAAATCATCAGTGAAATGTAGCTGCAGTTATATGCCTAATCTGCACACCCAGTTATTGTCACACCCAGTTATCTTGCAATTACTATATGCAATTGCATATGAATTTTTATGGCAAGTTTTGATTATTACATACACAGGCTATATACTAAAAGTCAATGGCAACATCAGATTTCAGATTACTCTAAGGAATTACATCTAGTCATTACCTCTCCTGTAACCAACTTATATTAGCATCCTAGAATACTGAAAATCTTAATATGAGCTGATTACCCCCCACAAATTAAGTTGAAACAATTGTTTTCATAAAGATATGTGGTCTCTGTTTAAGATAAATATTCTATTATACAGGATGTTGCACTGTTTGGAGGAGGAAAAATACAGATGGGTTAGGTTTCAAAGTTGTCTTTTGTAGCCAAAATAAATTTTTATTGTAGTTCCAGACAGTTTTAGTTTTAATAGGCGTTTAAACTCAAAAGATGTGGGTTTTATGCTAACTCAGTGCCTACCTTTAAAAGCCTTACTAATAGGAAGTGAAAAGCATTACAGAGATGAAAAAGCAATTCTCTAAGAACCTAAAGCAAGAACAGATGGAACGTTTTAATGCAGAGTTAGTGTAAACTATTCCATATTGTTTCTGATTTCCTGTAACACTGAATTTTTGTAACAGCAAGTCAACATCGTAACGTTTTAAACACAATGCTGTGGTATCAGCTGTACTATAGAGTGTTTGACTTCTCAGAAACAGTTTTCAATTTTTAATGAAATAATAACAGAAATATTTTGTCTCTCTGGTCTTGTCTGCGGCATGTCAATTGTACACTCCAGTGATGTGGATTTCCAACAGCCATCAGCTATATACTGAGCAAGATATTAACTTCCGTTCCCCCATTTCTTCCAGGTGCTGGTTAAGGCAGTTAATATTTTTAGCCTGAGCAAGGTTATCAGTACAAAAGCAGAGATCTTCAAGTTTAAGTGCCTGAAGCATAGGTGTTTCTTAAGTTTCCACCATGAAAAGTTCTTTTGGAAAAAATATAAATTGTTTACCTTATAAATATATATACTTAGAACTAATGAAACTCCCCATCTGCTTGTAAAAATCACAACAACTGGCTATTATTGTTTCTTTCCTGCAAAGTTTTTTGAAGGTAGAAAACAAGTTGCTCTTTCTACAAATAATTTTAATTATAATGTTTTAAAAAATTTGTAGAATCCAATCCACAGACTAAAGAAAGGAGAACAAGAAGGCCAAGTTCATGACCTTGACTCCATACAGCCTGACACAGTCAGGCCAAAGATCCATCTAGCCTAGTATCTTATCTTCAACAGTGACCAGTAACAGATGCTTATAGAAGCACAGAGCATATGTAGAGTGATCCTTCCCTGCTATAGCGTCAGAGCTTCTAGTAATCGGCAATTTAAAGACTTCCTGAGCCTGAAGTTGCATGTGGACAACTGTATTTAATAGCCACCAATGGACCTGTCATCCGTGATTTTGCCTAATCCTTCTTGAAGCCACTGACTATTGTGAGGCCTCAAGCCGATGCCTATACAAGGACAACAAATAAATAACTCCTAATTTATGATACATCTAATTTATTCAAGCTCCAATTCAGGAAAATGCTCGTTCACAACTGTGCCTGTTCCAGACAATATTTATGCAATACTTAACTTTAAATGTATCCTTAAATTTTCCTCTGGAGAGGGTTTTTTCCTGAACTGAGAGTATAAAATCCACATCCTATTTTCCAATGATAAACTGAGTAAGCTAATATCATCCCAATTGAAAGAGCAATAAAAAAATCCCAACAACTTTTCTTCAATAAATACCTGTAGCTGTCATTCATTGACAAAAAATTCAGCAGAAGATACACTAACTCCAGTGGAGCTAAAACACTTGGAAAACCCTGCTGATTGCCAAATTCACCTGGCAGTCCCCCTCCCCCCCCAACTGACAACTTGCTTTCTTCTGCAAAGCAGGAAAAAGAAGAATATACGCATATTAGTGACACAAAAAAGAAGGCCAAGCAGACCCATTTAAGGGAGAGTTACATCTTCTGCCACTGACAGGCCATCAGCACATCCCTTCTGTCACACCCATGCTTCTCCGCGGAAGTTGAGGGAGAGGCCTGACTCATCGGGAGAGACTAGAACTATACAGAACTGTGCATGACATAAAACTGCTGTTCTCCACCCCTCCTGTCAGTGGATCAAGTAATGCACAGAGTGGAGGAAACAGGCTGATCAGCTGCACAGCACATCAGTTACTGGCCTGTGCATCCTCCTCATCTGCTCCCTTGCTAGGTATGCCTTCACATTATTGAGCAAGGAACCAAAAGTCTCATAGTTTTGGAACTGTCTGTGCAATACAGTTTTTATTTCCAACATGGATGGGAGCCATTTGCTTCTAAGGGGATCAACAAGCCTAACAAAAAGCATAACTCTGAGTGGGAAGAAGAAAAGCCATGCAGAATTTGCATAGGACATCATATGTCCTATGGCTCAGACAGCTTGTGAACCAGCCACTTACAGATAGTGCGGTGGTTCAGCTTGCACTCTTTCTTTTCTGTTTCTCACATTTTCTAACACTCTCAAAATTGTTTTAAGTAGCACCTATTTGCTAGATTGCCTCCAAGTAATGTGTGGCATATCATCATCTAGATGGACCTCTTTTTCTGTGGTACCATCCCTGATCGATTCCACTTCTCTCCCTATTTCCTTCTGACCCCTCCTTTTATGGGTCAGCTCATGCACATTAAAACAGTAGTCTTCCAACTCTTTCATACCTTAGACCACTTCTTATGAAACACCTTTCCATGGATCAGCTTCTCTCCCAGTCTCCTAGTGCATGGCTGTCAAAACTCCTCCCTCTGCAGCTCCTTTGGGAAGCTTCTGCAGACACCCCATGGGCTGTGAATTTCACTTTGAGAACCGTCACATTGTAAGAGAGAAAAATCATACTGAGTACACGAGCAAGCCATAAAATATTGTGTCTCCGCAGATTTTGACAGCTTTCTTGGCTTGCTTTGGTTCATACTCCTCAGCAGCTCGTTTGGTACGGGCTTTTTAACAAAAGTGTTTATTTTTACTGTGTTGCTTTTAGTGAACCAGAGCTAATCCATGATCCCCCTTAATTGTGGCAATCTCCTCTCAGGCTTTTTTCTCACATCTTCCACAATCAGATGAAACTGAAACTGCCCAAAATAATCTTTTTGCAGTGAATCTGACCACATCAGCACTTGTTCCTATCCTTCCTACTTTCTCTTTAAAAAACATAATCAATTTAAACATCTCATTACTTCTTTCTGTATTTCTCCATGGTCCTTCTGGTCCCTAGTTGCAGGGTGAAACGCTTGCTCACCAAGGACTCTGGAAGTGCTTCTCTAAAACTCAGCGCTCTCTCATACTTTCCTAGTTGTTCCTTGTAACCTCTCTCCATTTTTCTGTACCTCTCTCTGCCTCAGCTTCCTCACTATTCCTCTCTATTTGAGTTCCCTTTAAAAATGTGGTTCTTTCCTAGGACTTAAAAGCAACAATGTAGTTAAAATAGAATTCAGTTATTTATATTCCTTAGCTTAAGAAAAGATCCAAAAGCTGGATGTCTGGTTTACCCAAGTGGCTGCTGTTGGTCTACAGAGTTCAGCAGTACAGGAGATGCTGTACAAGTCTCTTCTCTTCCCCTATAGTTAAATGAACAGTGGACATCATTATTCATTTCCAAGAGAAGTTATGATGAGGGGACAATTATTTACACATATCAGAAAGGCAGAGAGGTTCTTCTTCATCTTCCTGTTACCTTCTTATTTTCTGAAAGAACTACTCCGACATAGCCTCCAAATAGCAGAGAAAAACAGCAAGTAGAAACTGCTTTACTCTTCCTATGCCTTTATTTCCACCCAAGACTGTGCTCTCAGTGGCACAACTGCTCTGAGCTGTCTGGCTGTGCATGTATATATGTGCTCCACTTGAACTGAAATGGGGTACCCATAAGTTACAGGTGCACATGGAATAGTTGGGTACACTCTGTTTTGGGCTTCAAATTAGAGATGATGATAGAGAGCAACAAGCTGTGCATTTAAAAATATGTGCATTTAAAACACTGTCTGGATTAAAAATTACTTTTGCTTATTGCAAAAGTTTAATGAGTTCTAGTAACTTCTGTTCAAAAACAAATGTGTTACCTCCAAATCAGTGTGGCTTACAACTCTCTCCAGTTGTTAAATGTTCTCAAGATGAGAATCATAGATAGCACACAAAACATTTGAAGCACTGGCCAACAAGAAATGTATCCTAAGTGGCTGATTTCCATTTTGTTCAAACTAAGACTCATTAAAAGCCAGACAGATTAAAGATAGGATTCAGGTCTATGTTCATGCAGTTCTGTATAGTAACCCAAATAAATATTCAATAAATTGTTTTGGATGCCTGTGTAAACAAAAGGTCTATAAACAACTTCAATAAAACCCAGCAAAGCAGCCTGCATTTTGCTTGGCAGAATGTTTTCTTTATGCACTTAGATTAACAAACCATGATCTCATCATTAGTCAACAAGATACTAGAGAGACCATCAAAGCAAACTACAGGAGCGTCAAGATTGATTCATGCCAAACAAATGTTTGTAGCTAACAGCTGTATTACCACTGATTCTAATTTACTCAGCAGGATTCTCCTTTCATTTCCGAAATGTCACAAGGCATGATGTAGACAGCATGTCTACCTACTGCACAAGTAATGAGTTGTGTCAGCTCTCTTGGATCATGCAATCTTGGGCTGATTTTGGACATCCTGAAGAATTACATACTGGCATTTTCACTTTTAACAACAATCCTAAAGGTGATCTCTTCTGCTTTAAGTCTGATAGCTAACCATGCTACAGAAATGCTCTATTCCAAATAGGGAGGATTTAGGGAGGCTACATTATTGTTCATTCTTGCTTCTGTTGAACCTTTTTGATCATGTCTTAGACAATTTGTGCTTCTGAATGAAAAGTCATTCTTTTCCTTTTCCTTCATGGTGTTTTTGGTAGAATTTAGGGAGCTGTCCTTGGACAACTGTTTTTTCTTCTTTGCCAACAAAAGCTCCATGTCAAAGTGATTCCTGAAACTAAAACAAAGGGGGTGGTGTATCAGCCTGTCAGAGCTAACAAGAGTTTAGCCATGAACTTCCATGGTGCCAGGATTTTACCCAGCATACAGATAAGCCATTTATAGCTAAGGATTCTTGCCAGTCATTTCTGTTTGGGATTTCCATTTTATTTATGCACCACTATTCACAGTGCTCTTCTCAGGGCTTCTCCTCACTTAAGGCACTGCACAGCCAAAGCAAGCTGGATCATGCAATGCTTTTCTTTATGACAATATTTCAATATTCATTAATCTTTGCTGGAGCCAGGGACACACCCTGAACATGCCACGTGGTCCTGAAATGCTCCTCAGAAAGATTCTGCCTATAATCTGGAGTTTAAAAAAAAAAAATCACATGGACTAAGCAGCAGCATGGGTTTGAAGGTTTTGCCAAAACACTGACATTTTGTACCTCAAGAGCTAGAGAGATAAAATTGTGTAATTCCAGGAATCATTGAATTTTGTATCTGATCATACCATCTGCCCAAAACTTAATCCATCTCTTGTAACTTAATACACTTACTGTTCTTCAGATACTCTCCTAATATCCCAAGCAAGGTGTAATAGCGAAGATGGGCAGTCCAGTTACTCAGAACACCTAAATAACCAAAGATGAATCTCTCCTCTGTCAGTTTTTGCCCTGTTCATGGAAGCTTTTAATCTACATAGCTTTCCTGCGCACTCAAGCTTATCTCTGCAGTCTTGTCTATGGCAGTGTGCAAGGAAATCATCTGCTGTCCAGCTAGACTGCCATTCCCCTTGATTCTGGTGTTCCCTAGTGGCTTACTGCATATCTGTGATCAAAGGAGGCTCAGGGCAGAGAAGAACCTGGACACTCTGATGGAGCTAAAGTGGAATTATCACAAACTTTGAAGGTTTGCTTCTGACTTCTGAGATTTCCAGTGCTTTAACAATGACAGACAAAAATCACTTGTACCTTTTTGAAACACACATTTCCATCTGATATCAGGAACTGAAGAGAATATGAAAGGCAATAGACTTCCTTGAATTTCTGCACAGATGACATATTTAAAAAAAACGACTGCATGAACCTCCTCTTGAGAGAGACATTGAACTTTCAAACACAGAAGGCACAAACAAATAACAATCAAATGTTGTATATCATGATACGCTCTCAATTCCTAATATCATACAGCTCACAGTCCAGAAACAGACCCTTCCAGGACTATCCTTCAAGTAGCTTTTTTTGCACATGGATGCCGCAGAATGCTTCTTTAATCATCTTTGTTGTTGTTGTTCTGAATAACAAATTGTTTTCTTTGAGATGGGCCAAATTACATCTGCCTCACTCTCCATGCAGCTTAAAAGGTTATAGTACTTCACAAGTTATCCAGGGATACTCCTGATATCAATCTTGAAGCCTATTCAAAACAAGGATGGGGAGTCAGGGTTTTCTGTGCCAACATTCCTGCTGAATAATCAGCCCAGCTCCATTATCTGTGGGGGAGTCCTCTCTTCCAGCGTTCCCTTGCAAGGCTGCACTGCCTGTTGGGAGCTCACAGATATAGAGCTGAGAGACGCCACAGGAAGCATGTACTAAAAGACCATACAGATTGGAATACTATCACTTATCCCTTTCATGCTGTCGTTCTCCATAAAGAGAGAGAGAGAGTCAGTTACAAAAGGCTGCTTTTGTCGCTAAATAATCACAGCTCTGGTGCCCTCCCCAAGACTTTCCTGAACCTGTAAGTGCACAGGGCACAATAGGAGCACAGTGAACAATAATGCCGAGCAGCAGGCGCCCTACCAACCTCATGTCTGCACTGATTTTGGATGGAAAAGACACAGTGAAGCTGTCTGTTAAGTTTATACTTGGAAACTTGACAACAACCTCCATTTACTAACAGCACTCTGGACAACACTTTTCCTAACTAAGGCCATTTTCTCCAAGCCTTTTGGATTTCAATATTTGCCACACACATAATATTTGGACTTGCATATTCCCAATCGCTTGTTTGTACAGAATTCTTTACAAACCTTTATTTACATGGACAAAACAACTTTGACATTAAAGTGATGGAATGGAAGAGAGGAGATGGTGGGCTGGACACATTGCTCTGGCTTCCTTGGTATACCCTGCTCTTTGGGGATTTTTGAGAGGAAATAAATAGAGGATTGTTGCTCTTTGAAAGAGGGAAGCTCAAGGCAGTGAGGGTGTGAATGGCATTGGCTGGCGCTGGCACTGGCTGTAAACACAGCACTCTCACCAGTTTTCACTGTAAATTTTCAGGATGGTTTGAGAGGTTGGAATTTCCAAATGACATGTTCAATGTATGTGGTGGGGGTGGAGGGCAGAAAGGGTTCTTCTTTTTCATGTTCACATCTGGCTGTCAGTCAAACATAGCAATAAAATCAGCTCCAATTAAGGGGGATATGCAAGGAATTTCATGATAATGTCAACACTCCATTCCATCAATACAGGGGTAAAGAAAAGAAGCTAATGTTAATTTCTTTTTCTAAAAAAGAAATAACCTCAGTCACACTTGATAGTGGCAACACCAGATAAACAGTTAATCAGAAAGGTACATGAAGTGGTTGACAATTCCTTCATTATCCTGTGAGCTTTTAGCTTTGTTTTTTCTGTGGGGGCCCTGGTTTCTGTTTCATTTGCTTTCTGATTACTCCAGTGCTGAGTTAACTTCCTCCAGCAGACTAACTTCAGTTCTGTAAGAGGTTGAGCTTCTCTTCCATTAACCCTTTACTGCTGGGAATCTCACTCACCTGACGTGAGGAAGAGAAACAGAAAACTGAGAAATCCCAACAGCCAGAGCCCAGAGTACTAGGCAGAGATTGAAGTCTAGTTGTTGACAGAATTTTGAAGACAAAACCCTCATTCCTAGTGAATATAGCATGAGCGTTGGAGTTCTGGTCAGCATCTCACTCATGTGTCACTAGGCATCTAACTTTGTGAGACCTTAAAACATGTTCCATTAAAAAAAAAAAAAAGAATATCCTCAAGCTTCTCAATATTCAAAAGATAATTTTAATCCTGTGCTTTACTGTGTGGGGGCCTAAATCTATCTCTTATTACTTCCTTAGCTACAAAAATGGGCATAATTACACTGCAACAGTACAAAATCTGATCTATTTTGGATTCATTGTTCCAGGGAGGGGAGAATCTCCAGGGAGCACAGCTGCCTCTCCAACTGTCCTGGGTACAGGAAACGTCATATATGTAGCTCTCGAAGTGCTACTCCATTTAATCAATCCTTGTGTTCCTTGGTCAGATTGGCAACTTGAGGCTGCTCTGATTTCCTCTTAGGGCTGCATTCTGCTCCAGCTGACCCCACAATCTACAAAGACATTTTAGAGGCACCTTTGACCTCCTCAACCCATATTAAGATCATCTGTGGTGCAGTTGAGGGTTAGATCCGGGATGGTGCATTTGTAACTTCTTGCTCTTTTTGGTATTCTGCTGTACACTGCTAATCCTGCAGAGAAGGCTGATGATTCTGTCAGAATTTGATATATGCTGGATTATGATTTCACTGCTAAAATTACTTAAATTTTGGGGCACTGAAAACTGAATTTTGAGGCACTCCTACAAACTGGTTTGGCTAGCAGTTTAGAAACTGTAAGTACTAAGAGTGAAATAAATTCTAATGGCAGTGCTCATTTGGGGTAACTAAAACCTGGACTATATAAAAAAGTGTGATTGTAGTTATTACTGATGAATAGTAATAAATACATGCTTAATACATACTCAAATATCAGATCTATTTTCTTCCACATGAAACTGAAAATTGTATAACCAAACCTCTTGATAACAGCATGGAAAACCTCGTGCACATGCCGGTAATTTGGATGGAAGTAATTCTAGTTACACAAATTTCAGATTTTTAACTCAGCCCTCCTATAGCACCCTAAAAGAGAGCGCCAAGCCATTTTAGCATAGCTACCATGGGATGAAAGATACAAACACCTCTCTTTGTGCCAGACTTTGTCCCCGCTACAATTCTAGAAAAAAAACCTGGAAAGCTGTCTACTGTTGATGTGAATCTGTTTGGACTGAAGAACCTGCTGGATTATTTAAAGCACTGTTCCAGTGATGTCCAGCACTGGCTGTTAAAGTGAACTGTATGACTACATTGCCTGTAAAATGCGTCTCCATTTCCTTTCAGGTTGGAAAGCTGATCCAAGAAGCAGCTGGAAGGAGTAATTTGAAGAGAGTTACTCTGGAGCTGGGTGGGAAAAGCCCAAACATTATTTTTGCAGATGCTGATTGTAAGTCAGCACTTCCACATTTTCCTTAAAAACACGTTTTTGTGTTGTCATTTTAGGGCATATCTTTCATTCAAAGTGAAATGGACAAATATAGCTGTATCTTATCACACTTTTGACATTACAGAGACAGCCTGGGGGGTGATTTTTTTTTAAAAAACGACAACACTTGTACCCAGAGATTCACAGTGAACAACAAAACAGAGAAACAGTTATAACCAAGCATATATATCTGGTGTTAGTCAAAATCATGGTCCTATACATTTGTAGTCCTAAACTCTGCAGCAAGGTACTCTAGCGCTTTAGATCTGGAAATTCTGTGATAGCAAATTCGCAGCAATTATAAAAAAGGTGGTCTTAATTTAAATCATTTGAATGGTAATCTAGTTGCTGCATTATTACTTTGTTAAGCTGTTCTGATAGTAGCTACAAATGGATATTATTCCATTTTTAAAATTTTCACAACTGAAGATTTGTGTATTGAAGTATCCTCATTGCCATTGTCAGCAGGGAGCTGAAGATTTTGGCAGCTGGATGATGTGCAGCTGGGATTTTTGGCACCTGGGAAGGTACAGGGCAGCAATTTAGGATAGGATAAAACACGAACTGGAAGTTTCTGCTTAAATGATCAGTAATGAAATAGTTAACAATGTTGATATTTAAATTGTCAGCAGGCGGTTTTGACGTTAACACCTCATTAAGATGATGGGACAGTTCACACCTTGCTTTGAGCTATTGTTTCAGGCTGTGTGCAGGCACACTGTGCTCACTGCATTTTCTGAGAACTTACTTTGTAACCCAAAGGATTAGAAATTTAAGTTTTTTTTTTTTTTAATTTAAAAGAGGAAAGTGAATGGAAGAATGATTCTGAATAGCATAAATTACAAGAGTTGGTTACAATCCTATGTTCATTTAAAAACTTATCAATGACATCTAAAAGACTAGGAGAAAGGTTGAGGACTTTCAGCAACTGAAGGCTTTTCTACATAGGAAAGTTTTACCGTGCTGGGGGTCTAAATTACAGCTGTAGTCATCCCTGTAAGCTAAAAAAGGCTCCTGGTTAGCTGGAGCCAGGTGCAGATGTTACAGCCCTCTACCCCAGTTACTCATCTGCATCTCTCACCAGAAATCACCATGCTCTCAGATGTCCCTAACCTACTAATCATACATACCTGAACATCTTTTGTACAGCAATATGTGCCAGGCCCAGGTCTGCATTATGGTCTTCCACAGCAGAAGGACAAATACTGCTTAGCTGCTGTACGGAACTATAGTTTATCTGTGGCTTGCTGTATCTGCCAAAATAAGGCTGAGGACTTGGGAAGAAGCTGCAGGCAACAGCAGAATAACAGGGCAAGGAGAGGGAGCAAAGCCTTCTCCAGGACTGTTCCACACTGTATCATAGTAACAATCTCTGGCCTGCCTGTAATTACAACCACCAGCACTTGACCTGAGATCCAGACTTCAAAGCTATTATTATTTAAGAACTGCAGACAATTTGCTCACCATTCCAAAGGAGCAGTTTGTTCTGTTTGAGGAACACCATGTGCCAAAAGTTAGCAGAAAGCATGACAAAGCTGTTGAAAGTACAGTGTACCAAAAAAACAGAGAAGAATGGTTAGAGCCCTTCATGGTGCAAAACTGTGTTAAGGAAAGAGGAAGAAACATCAGTTGATCAGTTCTATCCACTGTTGTTTTCAGTCTCTGTGGAGCTGCCTTGGGAAAATTTGAATGTGGTCCAGGGAACACCCTACATGATTTTTTTCAAGATCATGCTGAAGGCAGAATAGGACATTTTTGTTAGATGAAGTTGTCTAGGATGTGCTGAAAGTAAAGCACTGTTGTTTTGTTTATTCCATAAATAATTATATTTAAGCAATGTTCCAAAGCACTGCAGCTGATAACAGAGGTATTGCAGTGCTGCAGGCCATCACTTTATAATGATAAATTCAATATCATACAGCTCAAATTCTTCTCTAGTCAGCTATTATACCCAAGGGGAGAATCTAGCTCTGAATGTCTAAATATGGCTGGATTTTCCTCTCCTGCTTGAGTATTGGATGTGCTGGTTGGACCTCCAGGGAAGCTGGAAAGGAAATCATTTATTGTTTGTTCCATAATTGAACTATATTTTTAAGGCCTCACCTGGCTTTCTGTGAAGGATGTGTTTTGCCATTATCAAAGTTAAATTCTCTCAGGTACTTGGTTGGTTATAATCCTCCTCACAGCAGGATTAAACCAACTGCAAACTTGGGATAAGAGACAAATTTTCCCCTTCCCTACCATCCCCAGTCAGCCAGGCTTCTATAGTGTGGGGCACCATTCACTTCCTAGAGTCCTCTTAGAGTTTAGTTTATAAATTACATGTTGCAGGGACATAAGGCATTGGTGAAATTGTTCTCAAATGGCCTACTCCTATAGAACGCTATAGCTGTGTCTTGACTGCAGACTTAATTTTTGCTATGGGATATTAGGCAGTATTTTGTGGCTTGTGTCATGAGATGGCATGTGGAATGTATTATCTATGGACCCTTCTTTACCTAGACAGTGCCTGAAGTCCCAAGGGGTCCCTTGCAATCTGGTGTTTCTGAAACAGTTGTAATACTTTTAATATCATTCTAGTATAGCTGTGCCCAGGCTAGCATAAATGAGGAAAAATCAACTTTAGACACTAAAAAACTCCATATTTTCACAGGGATTATGACATAAAATGAAATGAATCTTCTTCCTTTATGACCTAACATAATATGTCTTTTTTAACCAAATTCACTACTTCTGCTTTGAAGTTTTGGGACTGTGACACCATGTAATACACACGATGCTGGCGCAACAGCAGATGTGTCTATGATGTCTCACAGCAGCTTGTGCTGTCTTCATTTTGTAGTGGACTATGCTGTGGAACAAGCTCACCAGGGTGTCTTCTTCAATCAAGGTCAATGCTGCACTGCAGGCTCCCGGATTTATGTGGAAGAATCAATCTATGAGGAGTTTGTTAGAAGAAGTGTAGAACGTGCAAAGAGGAGAGTAGTAGGGAGTCCTTTTGACCCAACTACAGAACAAGGTCCACAGGTAAAGAAATAGGGCTTCAGTTCTACAGCCCAGATGGTGCCTGGAAGCATTTAAACTATAGTAGGGCCGAGGTCTTTCAATGTATACTCATTGCAATCTGGAGTAGCTGACGTGACAAACGTCTGAAAGATTAAAATTCTAAAGGAGCTAGCTTATCTGTGCAGCACAGAGGTGTTTCTTGTTTAGTGAAAACTCTCATCTTAAATATTAGAAAGTTTGCCTCACAGCTTTAACAGCGAGATTCTGGCCCTTGGTCCCCAACATGCAGCTACAAACTGTATAGTGCTACCATTCATAGGAGAGAAGTTTGCAAAAGTTTCCTTCTAGGCACTTATTTTCAAGAACCGTCTACAACCATGCTGTGCTTGTAGACCCCTAGAGAGATATGAGTTCTAAGCAAAAGATGGGCAGAATTAGAAATTCATCTTTAGAAAATGTAGTGCCACTGTAATAATCAGCCTGGCTTATAACATTTTTAAGAAGTGAACATGGTTCATCGGGAAAAAAATAACGCCCTTCTTTCTTTGTACTTACAAGCCAGATTCCTTAGCAAGGATGCAGGTCTAGCCACATCCATAAGGGGACACATTCTGAAGAAGACGGAGTCCTAGATTACAGTCAGCAGCCATTTGTAGATCTTTGGCGTCTCCAGCTCAAGCAGTAGTGAATATAAGCATGAGTCTACTCACTGGGAGATGACTTGCCTAAAAACTTATTCTGTTTTGATAGTCAAGTGCATGATCTGCAAGTAAAACTGCTTCTCTCTTTCAGATTGATAAAAAGCAATACAACAAAATCTTGGAACTGATTCAAAGTGGCATTACTGAAGGAGCAAAACTCGAATGTGGGGGTAAAGGACTAGGAAGAAAAGGTTTCTTTATTGAACCTACGGTATTTTCCAACGTAACAGATGACATGCGGATTGCGAAGGAGGAGGTATTCACACACATGGGCAAGATCATTTTAGAATGTCCTAAGCACAATTCTGTTTCTTTTCTTTATTTTCTGAGACAAAAGCTTTCAAGTGAAAATTACCACTATAAAAAAAGAGATTAGAATCTCTTCAGAACTCCTTCTGCATAAAGCAACTTATAGCATTGGTTTGGGTAAAGAAGCTCAATTTTTGTCATTGGCTATAAAGCCTCAGACCTCAAAGAAGAGATAAGGGAGGAAATGTATGAGTTCCACTGGGACAACTGCTTTGGGAAATTCATACAGTTTTAGAGAGAGCTATTACCACTAATAAATGTTGCTGTGGGAATTTCTGAAGAGTAAAACAGGAGAAGGGAGACAGCTAAAAAGCAGTATAAATTAGGAATAAAATGTCTCTTGAGTGGTCTGTTTTATAAATTAATGATTAATCTTTCTTGCAGATTTTTGGGCCTGTTCAAGAAATACTGAGATTTAAAACCATGGATGAAGTTATAGAGAGAGCCAACAATTCTGATTTTGGGCTGGTAGCTGCTGTCTTTACAAATGACATAAACAAGGCCCTGACAGTCTCTTCAGCAATGCAGGCTGGGACAGTCTGGTAAGGCCGAAGTTATCACACTCCTGCTCTTGGAGATAAAGAGTTTGACTCACAATCATTATGTCACCTCAGTTTTGCACGTTTGTCTCAAAAGTGTTTATCTAGACCATCCTGAAGGTGAATCACTGAGATATGAAGCAGCTGTAAGGGGGGGGGGGGTGTTGTCACTCTGCTCACTTTGGGTGAATGCTGCTGTCTGCAGACTTGTTGAAAAGTGGAAAGTGCCTTTCTTTCTGTTAGCAGGGCAGTCACACTGCTGAAGGGCACCGCTGAAAACAAACAATCCAGAGTATAAACGACCCTTTCTGTGGAGCAGAGGAATCCTGTAAGGTTTCTGCTCATGGCACAAAGAAGCGTGCACTTTCTATAAGGCCAACATCATGGAACCAAGGGGAGACCTGTTCTCTCTAGCCCCTGGGAGTAGGCAATGCCACTTCTAAAGTTTGATAGCTTACAATTTGATATGTCAAGCCTGGATAAACTAAAAATCCAAGAGAAATCAGGTGGAAAAGGGACAAATTCAAATGTAATAGCTCTGTGTTACAACCTGGCATTGAGGTTTGTCAGCAAATTAACAGTTCATTTACTGAAGCTGCATCCAAGTGTTCGGTGTGCTCCTCCAAGTCTTCACAGGCCAGATCCTGTTCTCTTTTTGAATGAGGAGTAGAATGTTGCTATTGCAATGTAAATCCCTCTTTTTTTTTTTTTTTTTAACCAATGACAAGTTTGTTATTACAAAGAGCATTACAGTATCCTTAGCTCCACAAGTTTCAGTCTCTCCCTGAGTCTTCCAAATGCCTTTCTGACAGTACAATCAGACTTGCTGCCTTTTCCTTTTACAGGATAAATTGCTACAATGCCTTAAATGCCCAAAGTCCTTTTGGAGGATTCAAAATGTCTGGCAATGGGAGAGAGATGTAAGTATTATATTGTTATCTTCTAAACTGTTTTCAGCTCTACAACTCAATAAACATTAGTGAATCTTTCCACACAAATTCCATCTAGAAATACTCCCATCTGACGATTAGGGCACAGTATAAGATGACTGATAGTTATTGCCAGTTGTATATGGCAAGATGGCAAGATCATTTTTCTTCTTCCTTTTTTTTTTTTGACACAGCAAAATAAGTTCTTGGCTATATCTTCATATTCTGAAAAAAACTGAAAATTTCTGAGTATTTTGCCACACTGTACCCTGTGTTCCAAGAGAGTTTTCCTTAGCTGTATTAACCAGTGCTTTTCCAGAAAGATTCACTTTTTGTTATTTGTTGCTGTTTGCTTTGGACTAGTTTGGTGTACTTGTTTTAGAGTTGTTTTGCCATATATTTTGCCTCTCTCTCTGAAACTTTGTATTTTTTCCTTTCTTTACTTTTTGCTACATTTATTAGTATAGGTCCATCTGAATTTAATTAAAATGTTATCTTTCTCTTCCAGATTTAAAAACAATGTTAAATGAAATCAGGCCTAGACAAGAATAGACAACTGTTTACACCCCTTTAAAAAATCACCTTCCATTACAAAGCCTTCTGTCTTTTCTTATTCCATTTAGAAGTAAGTGCCAAATATTTTGAAATGGAGCTCCACCCTCAAATGCTTTCCATGTACCTAGCTTAAAGTCTTAGTAGTTTTTAATTCTCATTACAATCACAAGGAAGTTTAGCAATCCATCAGCCCCAGATTGGTTATGCATTTCTTTATATATATATATATATATATATATAAAGGATTCAATTAATTTCTGTGCAGGAGGCATATGTAGCAGTTTTGTCCCACCTAAACCTTCAAAATAGCTTATGGCTAATAGCAAACTCAGCAGTAAACTAAAATAAGGTCAAACTCTTTAAAACTTTAAATATATTGAATTATACAACTTGATCTATAAAATGAGCTCTGTGTAGTCTGAAATATTTTCCCTCATTAGGGAGTACTTTGAATAACACATTCATACTATTCTTCACATTCATGAGTTATGAGGTGATCTCACACTGGCATAAATATGTCAGCTCATCTAACTCTTATCATTGTGAAAATATTCTAGAACTACTAAGCTCAATAGAGCACATGAGTAACCTGACACCCAAGGGTGACCCTATTGACTTCAGGGAGGTTAACTGTGCAGGCAAAATATTCACATATTGATATCGTAGAGTTTTCTAAAGGGGGGAAAACAGGCAGCCCCCCAGCTCTCATGGAAAAATCTATGGGAGTTGTATACTCGATTCCCATCTACAGCTTTGAAAATCTTTACCGTAAACAATAAATGATGTGAATAAAAATAATATTCCTCACACAAAGATGCCTGAAAACCTGCTCCTGAGTAATTATTCTATTCATTTAAGAACTTCTTGATCAGATAACCTATCAAGGCTTCTAATTCTTCCTCCCCCTGCCCCACTTATTATTTGCACACTGTTTATTAAAATGTCAAGGTTTCTTAGTAGATCCCTATTTTTCAAGGATACATTTTACAGCATGAATCATGTTGATGCAGAATTAAAAAACAAAAAATAAGAACAGAACATGGCCATATATATGTGTGCATCTTTGCTAAGCTAACACTATGTTACAGACAGATCATAATTGTACCACTGTGATATTTGTGCTAGCACTGTATCTAGCTGGGATTTGATTTGTTCCTGCATTTAAATTCCCAGATTTTTAAAATACATAGGGAAAAAAATGAACATAGACAGTTGAGATCTGCCACAGTTATTTTACACTGCCACAAAACTTCTGTACACAATGCAAGATTCTTGTTTACCTTAAGGCTATTTAAAACATTCTTGTATTCCTAAAGGCGTATTAAAAGGAGGGATTTCTTTACATTTTTTTTTAAAGCTCCTTATATGACTTGAGTGGTGTAAAACTGAACTCCTGTAACTAGAAATCGGGTGACTCATCCTATATGGCCACATATAACCTTTTATATTAGGTATAGTCTCTCAAAATTCTGGTCTCAGTCCAAATGTCTTCAAGGGAAGGAGGTTCCATTCTACTTTACCACTATCCTTTACTGTCGTGGGAATCATTATTGTCTGGATAGCTCTGAGCTCAGCAGTGCATAGCTGCATTCCCAAAAGAAGTGAAAACAGGAGAAAGGCTTGGAGCTATAATTCTTTCTCTTATCTTCTTTTCTCTTGGCCTGAGAGGGAGGAGAGTCATCATTTCTTTTTGGAGAGCAATTTATTCCCTTTCCCTCACACCTACACAAGCCAGGGATAGCGTCAGGCAAACTTGACCCATGGGTTCCTCCGTCTCATGGATGCAACCCTTGTTCTCACCCTGTTACTGAACTGCAATCCAAGAAGACCCAAAGTGGCCACGAAACAGGATGTTATTGCTCCCTACTTCCCTGTATTAGGCTGTGGGGACAACCTAGCCCTTTGAACATGCACTGACTCATCTGCTCTGAATGCCTGGAATAACCCATCTTCCTATTCAGCAAGAGCAACTGTTTAACTTTTGAAAAATACTTTCTTTAAAATTTCTCACAGTTGTCTACTTCCAAAGTTTCAGCCAGAAAACCAATCCATAAGGCCCTGAAGCCTTGAGTTGAAGAAACAGAGAATAAATTTGTCTAGTTTTGTTTGCCAGACCAAGACACGACACAAACTGGCAGCTGGAACATACATAAAGGCACTGGATTCTCTGTTGGCTAGGTTATCTATTGATTCACAAAAATATGTCCAACTGGTGTCTGGAGCCAAGTTGCAGCACTACTGAATCAAGCAGAAACTTTCATGCAGAGAGACTTATTAGTGTTCATTCTTGGGCTCCATGCAGCTCCTGATGGCAGCTGAGCCATAGGGGATGGTTCTGTGGCTTCAGCTGAGTCTGACAAATAGCTAAATATTTTGGTCATTCTGTTGGAGACAAAACTAGGACTTTCCACTGAAAGTTGGAGCTGTGGTGGTCCAAATCATTGGGCACCCTTCACATGCTGAAAAATCTTTACCAGTATATTTTCTTCCATGTATTTAGGCTTTGGTAAATCATAAAATTCCTACTGAAACATCAGTCTGGGTGAGTTAAGTATCAACCTGTATATCAAGTGTCAGGCTTGCCAAGCCAACAGGCATGTCAGAAAGTTTTCAAAACTGCAGGTGGTGTGAAATGGGAATTGTGTGTGTTTTAGGGGTGGGGATAACATTTTAACTAAGAATGCTTAAGCATCCTTTTATGAGTTCAGGTAGAAGAGACCCTCCACTTACAGGCTTGGATTGTACATGTTTTGAGGTGGGGATATTTTTTGCTTTATGCACACAGCAGACAGCTTAGAACTCAACAACTTGACTAGAACACACTTATCCCTCACTCAAAACATACATAGGGAAATGCAAATACCTACACTTTAGGGAAGAAAGGTGTGCTCCCAAGGAACCAAGTCCACTCTGAACCTCAGCAGAGTTGCCTAAGAGATGAGCCAGACCAGAGATGACTGCAATAAAATCTACGCAGCATTCACAAACACCCATTCCTTAAGCATCATCTATCCCAAGCAGAACATGTATCCCACAGCGTTAGGTGTCAGATGACAGGGACCTAGTAAGTGGCTAGATAGTTTACAGGATCTGGTGTAAGATGCTGTGCCAGGACAAAAAGAGGTTTTCTAGTTAACTAGTGGAAATCTGAGCAGGTTGAACTCTCTTTCATAGTAAGTGCAAATGCTGATTCCTGCTGCTGGATATTTTGATAGGGTAAAAAGAGCAATGGGTTAAGAATCATGTTCAACTTTATCCAGGGTTGTGAGTAGTTCACTTACCACAGTATTCAGTTTGGAGCTTCTCTCTCCTGAGTGCAAATATAAGTAGTAATTTTATTGAGCAGTAGTGTAGGTCTTGTCATTTGGACATCTGCAGGATCTGGAAAGGACAGAGGACATCAGTTCACTTGGAACAGTTCTGCTGAGGGACAGTGAGTACTACTGGGTTTAATGTGGTTCTGTATCTCCTTATCAAATGCTAGAGCCATCTGTTGTTCTTCTGACCTCCACTGAAACTTCATATTCAGGTTTTTTGAAAGATGGCATGAATGGAAATCTTATATAAAGTAACAGTACAACAGGAAACCCATGACTAGAAATTTAGGCTATATCTTAACTTTTTCAAGGAATCACTTCATGGATTTTGCTCAGTAAGGAATTAATGACTGCTGTAAGTTGACAGTTGCAATTTGTCTTTTTAGGGGTGAATGTGGATTGAGAGAATATTCTGAAGTTAAAACTGTGACAATAAAGATCCCTCAGAAGAATTCGTAAAATGATGAAAGACAAGGTTGTGCGGAAGAGCACATGATGCCACCCTCTCTATTCCTTAACGGGACCAGCACTCAGGAATAAAAAGTGTTACACAATATATATTTAAGAAATTAAGTTGCAGCATATATACCAGGCACATAATCGCATAAGTAATGCAAACCAATTCTGCATGTTTTCATAAAACTCTTCTTTACATCTTTATTAAACAAACCATACAAACCATACCAACAAGAGATAAAGTTGCTATTGGGCATCATTTAATAACGGTTCTACCTATAAAACTGTTAAATGCAAATGCATGCACATACACATTTATCTCTTCATTAAATAAACAGAATAAGTCTGCTTTCAAGTTGCCTTTTCAAGGCCTGCCTTGTGCTGACATTCTTGTTTCATACAGGGCTTTACAAGCCGAATTTTACCCCAAATGCTAGCAGTGAGCAACATAACCAAGTACCATTGTTATTCTTAAAATCAAAAAAAGAAAAAAAAAAAAAAGATTGTGAACTGTAACCAGCCAGAAATTGGTATACTGGCAACTTTTCAATTAGCACACTCACATAAAAAGGTCAAACTGGGGAGAGAACTAAATCATTGTATGCATAATGAAATCCAAATATTCATCAGTGAGATTTGTCTTTCAGACTCACAGCTTTTTGGTTTTTGAAACTTATTTTAATAATTATTTTATGCCTTGCTTATTATAAGCAAAAATCCTCCCTTAAAGGACTTAAAGGGACTTAAAAAGTTTTACCTGCCTGCAGAAAGAGCATGGCCAGGCAGGGTGGAAGGGTGCTAAGGAGAACAGGAACAGATCTAAAGGCTTCACAGAGTATTTCAGCTTTCACTGCTCACCTAGTTTTGTTGTTATTACTGTTGTTGTTTTCACCTTTTTTTTCTTTTTTTTAAGAAGCATATGCACACATAGACTCTGTAACCTTGTCTGCCAGTAAACTGTCCATGATTACAGCAGATGTTTCTACTTTTACCAGTGGGAAATTGTTACGTATTCATTACACAAGGAAGTATCCAGCAAAAACTCACCTGACAAGCAAGTTAGCTTGACTTTATTTTCTTATCGAATGATGGCTTGCCATCCTCACCATGCTTGTGAGCCTGAGGTGAGTTTACTTGCTGGTACTACAACTTCTCAATGATGTCTGCTCTTTTATTGACCCAGCACAAAAATATGAGCGAGCTCTTTTAAGTCTGATGTTTAAAACCACTGTCCCACCATTCCCTGCTGCCCACAGAAGCTCTTCCAACTTGCAACTAAACATCATCTTCTCTTTCTTCTTTCCAGCTGCAGAATTCATCGAATCCTCAGACTTTTTTAAAAAAGGTTTTGCTTTATGTTTTAACTTAGAATTAAGAAAATTTATTTTAAAAGTATAGTAGATCAGGTGATTTACTGTAGCTACATTATATACGTGGAGTGCAAGGACAAAATTATAGACTCATTGTAACAGTTCTCCTAGCTGCAGACTCTATACTACAAACCATTGAAAACTCCAGACCTGATTCAGCAAATGATTTCTGCACGTTCTTAACTTTCTTTACCCTCTAAGGAATTCCTCTTAGACCTTAAGTTAAGTGTGTCCTTAAATATATCGCTGAATCAGAGCAAGATTATGCAGCACTTCGCAGTGTTGTGGCCCTCAAATCAACATTTTGTATTTATAACTCATGTCAATCTGTGTGTGTGTTTTTAAAGCAATATGTATACATGATGTTATTCAGAAATGATAGTACATTCACAGACATGGAGATGAATCAAAATATTCCTGAGTTGTTAAATGCGAATGCCATATACTCCTACTGTAGTGTATGTTGGAGTTAAAGAAAAACAAAAAATACAGCAAATAAATAAGAAATTAGTTATCTTTTTAACTGCAATATAATATGTGAAAAAGGAGATTTTATTTCTTTCCTCCTATTTACCTAAAAACAAAACTTTCTGTGCTAGCATCATTTACACTGTGTACTCTTTTGTATTCTTTTTGTGTGTTTTGTATGTCTGTGTGTTATTCCCAGTACTTTCAGGTAAATAATATAGAGTTGCCTTTTTTTTTTTCAATCTTTTCACTGCAGCTCCATTTGATGTACATGGACTTGTGAAATCCTTTTTTAATGTACCATCTGCATGGATCCAACAAAACATTTTTCCAGTCCCTGCAGCTTTTTGTTACAGTTTTTAATCATGTATATAGTTATATGTTATTAAAAAAGTAAAAGGATATTTTCTATGAAGTTTTTTCCATTAAAAAGGTTTAGAGAAAGACTTTACAGACTGTGAGACTCCTTTGTTGTTGACAGAGCTATAAAAATATTAAAAAAAATATTTTCTTTGCAAAAAATCTGTTCTCACAGTAGCTTTATTTTCATTTGCAAAAGTGAATGAAGTAAAAGGCCAATTACATTTTCTGGAATATTATTGCAGCTGTATGAAAAACACTTGCGAATTGCAGATCTAGGTCATAGCCAAAGTTCATCCTCACCCTCGTGGTCATAAAGTTTAGCTATTGGGGAAGGTCTGAAATCATCAGACCCAGTGGGGCACCCTTGCAAACTGCTGCATCACAGCTTGAATTTTGGATAATATTTAAAAAAAAAAAGTGATGCTTTTTCTTTCTCCAGTAGATGAGTCACAGAGATGATTAAATTAACAATCAGATCATTTATGGAGTGATATTCCACTTGTCTTTAATTTCAGAATCCTAAAAAGGGGGAAAAGGACAGACTGAACATTAATTTGATGGTCAGTAAAATTCACATGGCCAGGTACTATACAACTCCCCTCAGGCAATCCCTTAATTCCAAGGTTACTTTCATTGCCAGGAATAGCACTCCTCTTTTGAAACGTTGCCTGTTTAGATAGCGTAAAACAGCTACTCAGTAATAACTCTGAGCTACTTCATTGTAGGGCAAGCTCCAGTTATACCTCAGTGTCAGAGCATAATGCTATTGATTTAATCAATGCTCTACAGGCAATCACTGTACATAAAGTAACTTGGCTAAAGCAGACGGGATAAAAGAGAACAACAGTTAAGAGTAGCAGTGAAACTGAATTCTAGAAAAGGAGCACTGTTCCTGAAAGCCTGGGATATCAGGAATGCAGAAAGCAGGGTGCCATTTCTGCTTGTCTTATCCAGTGGCACGGACGACCCTTTGTCGTGGCCCTGTGAGTGGACAACAAGCACTTTCCATAGTCTCCCTGTCTCTCTGACCTGTTTGCAGCCTGTTTCACCACCTCAGGCATATGCACAAGCAATGGAATGCTTTTTTAAAAGCAAGCTAAAGGAAGAAAGGTTGTTCTGGAACCCATGGAAAACAAGGGAGTGGTGTCACCTAAGGGAATAAGCAAAATCCCGTTCATAGTAAGCAAGCAGTCTGCGGACCTCCAGGCAAATGAGAGTAAATGTATCAATAAATGTGTATGTAGGTGTAATAAAATGGAAATAATTGTGTATTTCTTCTGGAAAAGGATGTGAACAAAGGCAAAAAGAATTTCAGTTCTGTGGCCTTCACACAAAGCTACCATGTTGACAATACTTGGGTAGCATTGACGCATTTATTGGTGCCTATTACAAAGAACTATCTCTCCCTTCCTCCCCGCAGAGGCCAGGATGGAAAAGCTTGCCTTGCATATGCAGAGGCACTGTGTTACAGGCTCTCTTATGCCTCAGTTCTGGAAAAGTGTCCTGGAAAAGGCAGAACCTGTAATAACACACTGAGTTCAGGGCACCAGTTTGGCTAGAGAGGAAGTCAAAGACAAGCAATACACTGTGCTGGTGCTTATGGCTCTCTGCATGGTTACACCTAGAGCTCTGGCGAGCTACATTTGCAAGCACCTTACGCTTGCATCCGCACATCTCCATTTACTGCATGCTACGTCTATCAACACAGGAAGTGATTTTTCTCACAACAACTTTATACCGCAATGACTGATATTCACAGTGCCGTATGACTCACACTGTCTCTACCAAGAAGCAGGAAAAGCCTCTGTGGCTATTAGATGCCATCAGCATTCCCACTGAATCCAGACAGACCTCTCTGAGCACATTAGACTACAGTTGCATACAACACATCTTTCTGCCTTGTTAAACAGAGTTGATTAATTCTATACTGTATCTGCAGTGTCCACTGACAGCACGCGGGTGTCAGGGAACTAGATGTGCCTCTGCCAGAAAGCTTTCTGAGGTGCCCGTGTTCCCTGATAACATTCAGTGGTTTGGCTGTCCTGGCTGTCTGCTGTAAGGGAGAGCGGTCAGCTGTCCATGAAGAGAAAACACAGGTAATACTGGCACTTTTTAGGTACTGTTTTGAACATACACAGATGAAGTGAAACTAGTGGCAAGCTAGATTCAGACTACAAAGAATAAGAAAAGTGCTTGGAAACTTTTGAAGTGAAGTAGGGGAATTTGGCACTTTTGAAGTTTGGGCCGTTTATAAGGTTGGATTAGGCTGATGTGAGAGTAGTGGTGTAATCTCATGCGACTGAAGTGTGACTAGAAGATGCTGTCACTAGGAGTTTGGGTCCCATTTTCCTCTTCCACACAGTACAGTGAGGAGTGCTGGGATGCTGGTTTCAATAAGCACTTGCCTAATTTTTCAGAGGACTAGAACTTACTCACTGGTATTCAAGGTTAACACAAGCTAGGTATTACTACGTCCGGCTGCAGTGCAAGTTCAGCCATTTTAGTGGTTAAGAGCAGGTTAAGCTGTCTCTGTAGCCACAGCTGCTATACTGGGGTAGTGCTTAGTGCCAAGCGCTTGGCTAAGGTAGAGGCCTAGAGGCTGTGACAGCCGTGGCTGAGAATCTGTCCCAAAGAACTGTCAGGGAACAGAAGCAAAAAGGTAACCTGCCTCTCGGTACAAATGGGATAGGTCACCCCAGCTGTTGCATAATGTCTCTAATCCCCTTAAATCACTGTTAAAGGGAGAGAAAAAACACACCTACGCGCTGATGATTCCTAAGAATAAGAATGCGTTGTCTCAAACAGTTCAGCCAGCTGAGCTCAAGTCCTGAATCCTCACCAAAAGTCAACCTCATCCCCCTAGCACAGGTTACTGCAGGGCCCAGCTGCACCACAAAGACCACAGCTACTTTTTTCTGATATCTACAAATTTTAATCCCTCAAACCACTAGTGAAAGGAAGGACTGCACCCATGATCTACCACTTCTCTGTGGCAAGCATTTGCGCTGTTATTTTTCCTGGGTTTATAGGATGAATTTCATCTAACAGTAAATAGAGGCTGCCCTGCACTGTGCACAGTACATGTATCTCTGGCTGAGCCTGCAACACTCCAGGGAACACTTTTTCCTCCCAATTTCAGTTGACATTTATAAGCACTTTATGGAGGGCCCTTGCCATCAGCTGTAACGCCCAGAAGTCTCCAATGCCCAGGAAGGGTCTCTGAGACAATCCAGTTTAAGGATCAATGAAGTCTGCACTGCTGATACAGTCCCCAGTGAAATACTGTAACCAATCCTCATATTGTCATCTAATCCTAGTATGTATCACCTAATCCTGCAACTCTGCGCTCTTTTCAAGGTGTTTTGGTCTGCTTGATGTCTGTCTCCTGCTGGGAACGGCTAAATAAACCTGGATTGTGCAACCACAACAGCAATACACTGTAAGAAAAGCTCCATCTGCAGAGTTTGCCAAGGAGGCTGTGCACACAGCGTGCTGAAGTAACCCAAAAGGGTGCTTGTGAAATGTTTGTGCTGCTGGCAGGCAGCACGTTGCCAGGACAGATCACACATGCATTTGCACATCAAATGAAGCTGCACTGGTCTGAGAGCATGGGAAAGGCCTGTCTTGAACGGCATGTGTCCTACTTCCTAAACATGTATATTTTACGCTTTACACTTGGTTATTGGCCAGATTGAAAGTACCGCAAGTTCCCCGAAGCTTGTCGTTTTGCCTTTGAAGTGGAACTGTTTGGATAATGTTTCCTTTGGCAATTTATCTATGTAACAAAGCAGAAACCTAGCTGCACTGGCCTCTCAACAGTCCACTGCTAGTTTTTGTCCAAGTATTCATGCATTTGTGTATACTCACGCACACATAAACACACACAAAAATTGATCATTTTTAACGACCTTGCTTAACTACTCTCATTTTCCCTTATGGCTCCTCATGACGAGGTTGGTGTAATTTGTGCTAATAGGAACTCATTTCATTTGTGGATTTTTCCCCTGTAAAGGTATTCTTTGTAAAGGTCAAGTTCCTATTTCCTACAGCAGCTGAATTAGCAAGAAATTTGTGTGCAGCTCACTGCCCCAGTGAACAAAAAGAGAACGTGTTTGCGCTGGCTAAAGGGCTCCAGCTCACAGTCCGCAGGTTTTCTCAGCCTCTCCTGAGAGCACAGGATGGGATGTGGAGCAGGATGTCTTGTGATATTTCTGCTGTTTCCCTGCTTTCTATCAGTCCAAAACCTCTCCCACAATCTTTGGCATTCTACATCCAATCTAAAGCACAGTCAGTGCCTGGCAAGAGAGGCCTCCTCTTCACTTTTAATTTTGACCCTCTCAAACACAGAAGTTTTTGGGAAGGACCCTGCATAGGAAGGTCTTCCTCACCCTACCAAAAACCTGCAGATTAGGGACAAAGGCTAAAGCAGTCCCCTTGCATCTGCTGGCCCTGACGCTGGCCAGAAGGCCCAGCTGCCCAGCCACCGTGTGTGGATGGCTCTCACGTGGAAGTGGCTAGCAAGATGCCCCGTCCTCAGGCTGTAGTGCTGTGGGGGTTAACCAGATGGCCTTTATTCAAATGCAAACAGCCTAAGAAGTGCATACTCTCTTTTAAATACAGCCAGGTCATGCAAGTAAGGAGAAAAACACATTGTCCCCACAGAAAAGTACATTCGTAAGAGCTCCCAGCCTGTGGTTCCTGAGTGGCCTGAAGCTCTTAAGCAGTACAAGGCAAGCTCCTATGCCAGGCTGTTACACGGCAGCAGGACTGCCTCATTGCAGGACGCCGTGTCCCATGCAGGGGAGGAGGTGAGCCGAGGGAGGCTGCTGAGAGCACTATGCTCCCGCTGCCCCGGCAGGAAACTGGAGCAGCGAGCACTTTCCTGACACTCAGTCCCGTGTTGCCCTGCTGTGCATATCTTGCACCTTAGGCCACAGGAAGCCACTGCCAGAGGGCTCCCAGGGACTGGTAAGCTGGCCAGGCCTGTCATCACATCAGCATATATAGAACCATCTACTCCCAGGACTGAAATGGCAGCAAAAGCCACAGCAAATCCTGCTCCATCCTTGCTGCATTGCTGGCTCTCCAGCAGTCTTCCCTTGCTAAATTTGCCTTCCAAGGATACACTGCACGTGCCAAACATTTATGGGAAAAAAACACCCAGGAAATGTCACTGATACAACAGATTTTTCCATGGGTTTCCCTAGAAAATTCTGTACATTTGACCTTTTCCATAGTTCCCATTAGATTCCCTTCTGTGAACTTCTGATGCCACCAGTTCAGATTGCTCTGCTGGGAAAATGGCAGCAGACCCCAGCTCCTCAGCCCCTTCCACAAAGACTCAGAAGCATGTTCTTACCTCCTGCATCTGTAGCAACTTTATCACCAAGGCTCTGGCCCTCTGTTTTAAGTTAATTCCATTACGATAGACGTAAAAAAATATGATGACTAAATCACTACAAATTATGTTTCTCAGTGTTTCCAATCACCTTACAGCTCTTTCTTATAAAAATGCCAAACCTGTTCTCTTCCCTGTGGTGAACTGCACATGTATTATACAAGGGCTGGCGCCCAGCTCCGTTAAAAGACAGGGCTGCTGGTTGTTTCCATTTTAAAAACACATAGAACATCCTGAGCTCTTTCTCAGGGTTTTGGCATTGAGGCTCTTTTAACTAACTGTGTTCTTAGGTAGAACAGCAACAAATGGCTCAATGATTTGTTTTTACAATGTCCACTCTGGGAAGACTAATTACCAGCTAGCCTTCTAGCATGCAGTTTCAAACATTTGGGGCCCCATTCTTTTCCAAGCAAAATTCATTCTAAGGACTGTAGAATCTGTCTGGGTGGGGGCATTTTGCTGAAAGTTTCTAAGAGCTTTACGATTATGGACCGAGAGATTTCATGGTGCTTCCAGAATTTTGAAAAAGCAAACAGGAAAAAAACACGTTTTTTCTCTGTGTTGTTATTTGCCTTCTGGGGAGTATTCTAGTCACCAAAACAAAGTCACTGCAAATGCTGTTCTTAGCTGTTTTGCACACACGGCTCAGAGGAACAAAGGTAGCTTTTGCGCACTAGTTGTGAAAGCCGTGTTCGGCAGCAAGAACCACACTGCACGGAACAGTGCAGGGCGTTAAGCACTAGCAGATTCTGCCTGACAAACTGATGGGCTTCTTCTGATCTGTCTTTTAATACAAAGTTTCAGGACAATCAATTTTCCTTACTCATTCCTCTCCCTAATGTACCTCTCGTCTTAATTTTTCTTCCCCTTGTAGTAAATGGTGCCTGCCTAGAGGCCCTGACTCAGCAAAGTACTGAAGCATATGTGTAACTTTATTGTGCATATAGTCTCTGCCAGCATTTTTCCAGTTTTGCCATCATATGCCAGGCAGGTTTGGCAGCAGCTGTGTTCCTGGGTAACATAGACTGCAAAGCCGAGGCAACGAACATAACTGACTTTCAGGACTCAGTCACAGTAGCCAGTGTTCAGTAAGTCAGAATTAGTCTCATCTGCCGCAACCTATATTAATGAACTGGAAATGACCAGTTCAACTTGCCTTTTTTTCCAGTTATGGATATCAGGCTTTATAGCAAATAATATTGTAATCTATTCTTATCAGCAGCAAAGGTACTATATATTCACAACTCATTGCTCAGACATGCTTTTATAACCTTTTTAAATTTAAAAATAAACAGTCACAGCCACTTGCTAGGTTTCCATTCACAGTCCAGTCTTTCCCTGTTTTGAAGGTTATTTAAAGCTCTGGAAGACATGCTTCTTTACATTAGCTTGAGTCACAAACCACCTCCCATTGCAGTCCCAGGCAAATTAGTAGCTGAACAACTGCAGACACTGCTGATCCAGAGACAAAAACCTGATCAACCAGCATGAAATTTACTGAAGGGAAGGTGACGTGGGAGAAGCTGGCTTCAATGGGCTTCGCCCTCCCCTTCCTGCCTTAGCACACCTCCTCCAGCATTGCTTATGCACTTGGTCATAAGTCTGCACAGCAGCTCCTCTACATCCCTCGGTGGCTCATGGCTGCATCTGCCCTGTAAGTCACACTAATTTTAGAAGTCTTGATGGAAAGGTTCCTCTATGTATAAGAAATCAAGTTACGTAAACCTCACACACACAAGAGTCAGAATTTCCAAAATCCAGACAGTTCAGATCAATAGATTTGGTTCAGCTGCTTACTTAGGTCATGGACGCTCATGCAATTCAGATCTGGAAAGAAATTTTTCCTCTCTTCAGGGGGTGCAGATATGGACGTTTCCTATGGAATATGTTTGTAACGCAAATAGGCTTTGGATGGTCTACAAACCAAACTTATAAGCACAGAAGAAGTCAGAGTTACAATGCAAGTGTCCATTTTAAAACAGTTCTAATGAAATGAACTTATTTCAGCTGCAACAGCCTGCAGGGATGACAATATTTGCTTTCTTTTGCATCATCTTTGTCAATGCTCCATTTGCATTGTGGCACAAAAAAAGAAAAAGATGTTAATTGATCACCTGTTTGTATGCAATCCATCAAAACCATGGCCCCCCAGTCCTCTGCAGACACTACGGAGATGGTGATAGAGCCTTGAAGGTCTTACAAATAAATTGAAAAGCCAGAAAAAAAAGAAAGTAACTATTATTCCCACTTTATAGACAAGGAGCTGCCTGAGAGAAACAAATGAAACAACTCATCCCAAGACTACAAGGGAAAATCTGCAGCAAAGGCTGGAACCAAGCACAGATCTCCTCCTCCTAGCTCAACGCCCTACTTAGTATTATCCTTTTTCCCAACCCATGTTTCTTGTATATAAACACTGTAATCATCCTATTTAAGGAAAAAATAATACATACAATCACATACACAGAGAACTAATGAGACTCCTACAGATTTAGAAATTCTATTTGCCTAAAGATGTGTAGGAACAGAATGAAAATATTTTTCACTTCTGAGAAAATGAGCTGGGGAAAGCCCTGGAAATTCTTTGGAACTCATGATATTAAGACCTTAAGCAAGGGGTCTGATTTTGTTTGTTACAAATAGCCACACCAGCCATTTATTTCTACATATCAATCCCTTGCTTTCCCCTCCTCTCCCCATTCCTGCATTTGCCCACTCCAACGACGAGGTGAGCTTGCACAGGACCTAAGCACTGTCAGTCCCTTCTGAGTTCACTGGGAATGGACAATGTTCAGCACCTCTGAAAACCTGGGGCACTCACGAGGCTTTAACTCACGGAAGCAATTCAGCATTTAGGCACCAATTAGTGGCTGGCTGCACTTGACACCAAGTTGTAGTTAGCTGTCCAGAAACCTTTGAAAAGCTGGGTCTAGAGATGGGCCTAACTTGAGGTTTCTATATTTATAGATGTCCAATCTAGATGTTTAGGCATCCATTATAGCCAACGGAGGTCCAATCAATATAATCAGTGGCGTTCGAGACAGAGCTCTAGGTAGACAGGAATTGTTCTCTAGATTCTGTTAACCCTGTTGACTAGATCTCTAAAGGCTGCAACCAGAGCTTAGACAGATCAGATATCAACACCTTCAGCACAGACATTTCAACTTAGAGTGAGATTCATCTTGCCCAGGTTCCTAACTTAGGAATCTTATTTGAAAATTGTATCCTTACCTAGATTAATTCAAATTATATTCAATGTTTATTTTTTTAAATTCAAAACTGTGGCAGATTTGGATGGCAAAGTTACATAACTATGTATGCAACTTGCTGGGCTACCCTAAAGGAATCCCTATTAAAGGTTCTTAAAAACTCTGTTGTGTGCCTTGAGGACTCACAACATCAAGATACTGACATACAATTGCACTGGAACAGATGCAGAAACAGTGCCTTGCGAATGTCAAAACTGAAAAAAAACCCAAATGCATGCTTTTAAATAAAATAAAACTACAATTTTGGAAAAAAATAAATTGAGGAAGAGGCAGTAGGCATTCATTTTCAGTTCTGAATAACCACGATTTTGTAAATAGATCAGATAATTAATGACGATACTTTTTTCCTAAACTCTTGCCATTTACTCTCTTTGGTTCCTTATTCATCTAAGCACTTACATAGTGCAGTTTATGTCTGTCTGTATGCTACTTTCCCTCCTCTTTTATCACTAGTCTCAACAACTCTTTTGCTGCCTAACACTGAGAAAACTGCATATAGTCACACTAGCTGCTTGCTCCTGCTCTTAGCTCCTGGTATTTTCCTTTTACAGTGCAACTGTGTGTGTAGCACCTGACACCTTTTAGGATGATCCAGCTGCCTTCACAACTACAATAATACGCTTGAGCCAGTGCAAACAAGTGATGCAATGCAAGCTGTGTTCTTCCTGAGGGTGGAGAGCATCCCCAGCCAGGCTCTCAACTTCTTTTTTCCCCAAGGAGAACAACTTGCAAGGTCACTCTTGAACCTTTACTTCTCATGAGGTGGCCACAGTCCACCCTGCAGAGCTAAGAGGGAAGAAAATTAACCTCTGAACTATCTTTATTCATATACTGAGCGCAGGAACTAGCAAACAAAGCAATATAGAGCACCAACTGATTGCAGCTTTATTTGCAAGGATTGAAAGCTTCTCCTAAATAATCTGAAAAGGTACATGGCTAGTAATGACTTACTGTAGCTTTATTTGGAAGTTTAAATTAGATGGTAGTATATCAATATATAACTCATGTATAATTTCCAAATGCATGAGCCTTAATTACTGTTTTATTGTTTCTACAGGAGATGCTGGTGATTCCCACCCAAATCTGTCATGCAAAATTTGACTTAACTGGAAGAAAAACAACACCCTCTAAACAGATTATAACTTCTATAATTTTTCTCTTTAAAGCCTAGTGGAAATGGAGAACACTAGAAGATATGAAATAGTCTAAAAAGGATTTGACAGGATTAGTACTATAACAATCTTTTAAGTACTTCTCAATCAGGTTTCTTTATATGACCATCATTGCGTGACCACCTAATATCTACATTTGTCATTCTGATTTATATAAATAACACTTTTTGATTATGACTATCTTCTTTAAGCAGCCAAAATATGTATCTCTGAGTTGGCCACTAACAGGATTTGGGCTTTTCATATTGTTTCAGAGAAGTGAGGATTTTAATAATACATTACACAAATTTGAGTTGATGCATATTTCAAACATAACTAGACATGAAAAGAAAAGCATTTAGAAGACAGCAAATAAGTCAGATACATTAAGAAATACTTTGAATCTTTGCAAAAGGTTGAATACTGCTGAACTCTGATTGAGGCTTAATATCCAAGTACATCTCTTTTCCTGTTCATTCCTCTGTTTCAGTCATATTCTGAATCTATTTCATCATTCAGTGCACCAAACAATTTCTTCTTGTTATCATTCTGTCAGTCCAGCTGGTTCTGGTTAGAAATCTGTTCTTGCGACAGTCCAGCCTGTTCTCCATACCAAAGAATGATGATAAGCAAACAGACTTCTTAAAGCCCAGAGCAATGCTGTTTCTGATCCTTTCAGACATCACTTGGGCATAAGACAGAACAAAACATTTTAAATGCCAGCTTGGAATTAAATCAAGGTCACCTAATCACCTAATGATCCAAGGAACCTCACAAACCTCATCATCCTTTGCCTTAAATGTGTACACACAAATGTAAAGAATTTCCAAACCAGAATACATTGGTGCGCATAGAAGTAGACATGAGAATACACAGAGGACAGATGCTGGTTATTCTGCACTACTGGAAGGTTCTCAGACCGTACATGGCCTGCAATAGTCTGCAGGGAGCCTTTTATACCACCACCAAAACATAGCTGCTGCTGCTATTGCTGCTACAAGATTTCATAGCATCATCCAAAGCAAACAGCATCTGCAGCGTTACAAAGAGCCATTCTTGGGGCATCTTGGACAGGACTGGACTGAAATTCTGCAGCTACAATACACAATATAAATCACACCACGTTTTCTTGCACAGTGTAGTATGACCTACTTAAATTTTAGTCTCAACATGCTTTGTCCATGTCATTCCATAGCATCTATATGAATTAAGAACCAAGTGTCAGACCCTCTGGTTGGTGACATCTGTGGTCCCAAAGATGTGCTCCACAACAAAGAAGGACGTAACATTAAAGAAAACATGTGACATTGGCAAGAATAAAAAAATAAAAAAACACTTGGCAGGGGGGAGGAGAAATGACAAGAAAAGACATGACTTCAATTTTTTTTGAGCAGGGCAGAACAAATGTTTGACTGAAAAGCTTCAGGTCCAGCTGGGAGAAGGCCAAGACTAATTTAACCTTTGGTCAAATGGTTGGGAGTTAGCTAGTTTCCTTTTTCCTCTTACATCACTCCCAGAGATTTCGACAAAAATAATATGGCCCCGATTACATGACATTACAGGCTCTCAAAATGCACTAGGGAGGATAGTGTTGAAACCCCTTGGAGGCAAATTAATCCCAGCAAAGCAACAGCTGTAAGATTGCTACAAACAGGGAAAACAACCACAATGTTTGCATCGTATACTTATATGATTCTAATATAGCTTATTGAGGGGATTAGACTAACGGAATTTTTGATCAGGTTGGATTGCCTTGTAGCATCATTAAGACACCAGTTACCAGGTTGTGTGTAGTCGCTGGCAAGAAGTTCAACCACTCGGTACATGCTTGTACAAAGCTAAAGCAGACCTAGGTATAAGATGATTTATCTTGCGTTCGGGAAACCCAGGCAGCCAGAGAACGTGCTCTGCGGGTTTTTTAGGAAGCGCTGGAGGGTCTCACCCCTTCCGTCCCATCCGCCGGGGCAGCCCGGAGGAGCCCCAGGGCTGGCGCAGAGCTCCTGCGCCGCCCGCACCGGCAAAGGGAAGAGAGAGAGAGGGCCCTGAGGAGGAAGCTCCCCTCTCCTGTCCCTGCTTTCCGGTTGCTCGGTACACCTGCACGGTACCGCGCACATGCAACTCTCCTCTGCTACACCACCGCTCTGGCTGTAGCCAAGGCGCTTGTTTTGGAAAGAAACACGCTGAGCTGAAGGCAGACCCCGGTTCAAGCCCCACGACCGCCCCCGCAGGTGCCCCGCGCTCCCCTCGCCCACCTGCCGCCGGGGGCCGGGGCCGAGTGCGGCTGCCCACGCTGGCGCCGCGGCCTCCCGACTCACCTCCGCAGAGCACCGCCGTCCCTCGCGCGGGGCAGAGCGCAGGGAAGGAGAGGCAGGAGACACAAGCTGGGGCAGCCGCAGCCCCTCACCGCCAGCGGCGGTGCCTGCCGGAGCCTTCTGGAACCTTCCGGGAGCACCC
>NW_020447997.1:1445068-1523942 GCF_003343035.1 Apteryx rowi | reverse complement strand
AAGGAAGGGCTGCGGCGCCCCACTCACCACCCGCACGGTCATCCTTAGGGCCCCCAGGAGCTTTCACCCGTCCTTTATTTTACAGTCTTTCATGATCTGCTGCCCCAGGCGCCTCTGTGGAAGCCCTCGGCACTGACCGTCTCTCATGGGGCACCTCTCGCCCCAGCCCTCACCACGGGGCCACAGCCGGGCGTCCACGCCGTACGGGGGGCTGCTCCGCACTGCATCAACCGTCCCTCGTGGGGCGCCTCTCACCCCGGCCCTCGCCACGGGGCCGCAGCCGGGCATCCATGCCGTACGGGGGGCTGCTCCGCACTGCACCAACCGTCCCTCGTGGGGCGCCTCTCGCCCCGGCCCTCGCCACGAGGCCGGGCGTCCACGCTGTACGGCGGGCTGCTCTGCACACACCGCATGGCACCCGCGTGCAAAAGACACAGCGGGCAGAGAGCTTTGTCCCACCAAGGCGGCAAAAACTACTTCCCTACGGTCCTAACCGCCGGCGGAAAGCTGTGCAGTGAGCGAGCAGCGCCCAGACCTGCACAAGTGCTACGAGGCGCGAGGAAGACGGATTTTGCCCAAGCTGAGAAGGGCCTTTGAGCTTTACATTTAGGGCCTTTGCGCTGCTGCTTTGAGAACAGGCGCTGATTATTCTTTATTTTCTGTCAGACGTGGTTTGCATTTCATTTCTGCTTTCCAAATACTTCTTAATTCTTTAATACATTACTTCAAAGCATTTGGAAGAGTAAAGACGTCTTTGGTAACCAAGAATTAGAAGGACAACACGTTCATTTTTAGAACTGCTTTTAAATACAGTAAGCTTAATGTTATCAGATTCAATTTAACATATGGCTGTGACTTCTAATGATTCATTTAATAGATCACAGCTAATAATGTCATGAATATTATGTAATAATAAATAGTATATCATGAATATCGCTGTGAAGTTTAATATTTTTTACATACCATCGGGGTGTAAAAACATACTTTCTTATAGCAATTTTAACCAAAAGAATATAATAAAATGTGCAAACATGAGAACAAGGGATTAATAAATTAGTGAAAGTTTGTACGGCGTATCAGAAGTTCAGCACCACCCACAGCCTCAGCAACTGCAGGTGCATACACCTTCACCTGTGTGGTTTCTGCATCAGGTTTCAGCTGGGCCGCTGCCCATCCGAGGTCTGACATGTCACACCAGAGACCATCATTTTCACCCAAGGGCTCAGGGAAGCTTCCTGAAATCCTGTTTTCAGTATCCTCTGCTGTGCTGGAGCGGGGAGAGAGGAGGCTGCAGACGCACTCGCCTCTCCCGCTGAGCTGCGGAGGAGAAGACAGGAAGCCCACCTTGTCTGCTGCTGCATGGTTTGCAGCCACACGTGTTTGTGCACAGAGTCGTGGTGCTGGTCTACTGGGAAATCAAAAAAGTGGCGGCTGCTTCCACACCACACACGGCTCAATATGCGCAGCCAGCACACAGGTGTCTGGCGTGTGCAGTGGGAATGGGGCTCTGGCAGTCAGGTGCTGCCGAGGACCATCGCCTACAGACAGGCAGGGCCCTCCCCATATTTCGAGAGGACTAGAGAGGGAGACAGTCAGAGGGGACGTGGAGTTTACAGGAGGTCAGATAAGCAATTACGTGTGTTCTTGTGGAGAGCAGAGCTGTCACTTCTTAGGAGATGCAAAGTACATCTCAAAGACAGGGTCTCCACTGCTATGCAAGGCATGCTTTGATGTTATTCCTCCGAATGATCTTTTAAGATCTACTGAATTGGAAAGGCATCTCTACATGTGGTGGAAGAAACAGTATGAAGATCTGTTGAGTAACGTGGTCATAATAGAGCACTTTCCTTGAAATTTAATTGTTCTGCAGGTATGCAAAAGATATACAAGTCTGCTGGGAAATAAATGGGGTTTTGCAAGGATCATTCCAAACCTAGGAAGCAAGAATGCTCTTGCTTCATGGATGCCTTATTAAGTCTATATATTTTCATGTGATTTCTAAAGAAAGTTTACAGTCTATTTAAAGTGTACAGTTTGTGCCAGGAAAAAAAAGACAAAAAATATAAATAGAATAGTATCATGTTTTCCTTATTCTGCTATGAGAAATACTACAGAATATGCCTCACAGAACCCTATATATATATACACACATATATATGTGTGTGTGTGTGTGTGTATATATATATATACACACACACATAAATATATACATACACACACACACCCCTTGCATTTTTTCAGTGCTACATTAAGAAAGCTGTAGTCTCAAGTAAGCACCAAGTAAATGAACAAACTCATTTAAAAATGTGGCCCACAGTGCAATAGTTACAGCTTTATTCCCTGAAGCTGACCCTAGTACCACGCTACTGCGCAGGGCATGATCTTGGCTCACCCTCAGCATCTAAACAAAGAAGTACCATTTGATCAGCAGTGCTCCAGAATGGCAAGCAAAGAGATGCACCGGTTCTAGCACCAGGTAAAGGAATGCAGGATGGTAGCATGAAGACTGCTAGGCTAGCCTGCACTAACACTGCTCTGAAAACTCAGTGTTTTCAAACAGGACATTAGAATATACACTGTTCTGCCAATTCACATGTAAAAGCAATAGCGTGAATAAAAACAGGGATCAGTCACTTATGGCTTTCATGCCAAAAAAGTCAGCACATGGATAAATTCTGATAAATAAATCCTTCTTCATGAAGGAAGGCCAGTGTGTGGCTGAGAGCTGAGTCACAAAAGCTTTAGAGAGGTATCTATGGAAAGCAGCAGCTTCCACTGAGTTCAGCCCCACATGGAGCCTGCACCACCTATCGGCTGACCCATCTGCAATTCAGCAGGGGCTAGAAGCCCGGCCTTGCCAGGAGAAAGGTGTTGTGATTAGCTTTGGTCTGCTTGCATGCTTCTCCTCTAACTTTGGAAAGAAATACCCAGTTTGGTACTGCATACCAAAATGTGGTACTGGCCACTCCTAAAATGTTGCTGATCCCAGCATTATAACACACTGCTAAGCCAGTTCTTCAGCCTAAGGAAAAATGGAGTAATTTGGGGAATGCTGCTTTTTAAAAATATTAGGAGCATCCTTTTCTAGTAATTGCATGAAGAAACTCTTACTGTGGTTTATAAGGTAGACCAATAAGGGGAAACTAATCAGCCTACTCAATTTAGAGGAACAAACAGAGTAGAATTTGTGGTGCTGTTGTATTTTTGCCTTATTAATGATGGCAATATGGAAAAAAATCCCTTCATATGACTAACCAGTCAAGGTCTGCTATGTGAAGGAAGGGGGAGATAGCTCAGTTTGCTCTCCTGAGATCATCCAGTAGTCTCTGCTGTCAAAAGCCTATTTGTACAATCCTGTTTTTAATAGACTACTCTAAAAATTGAAAATAACAGTTTACAAAGATCAGTATGCAACCTCAGTGCACACACACACACGTATACGCATGCATTATTGAAAGATACATTACTACTTAACATCTGAATATGTAGAGCCATGCTGATAGGCAGACTTCTCAAATGCCTTTCATTTCATGGTACACTTTTATGGTGGGAAGTTATTGACATCAGAAAGGAAGAATAATGAAACTGAGGTCACAGAGCTGTTTACACTGGCGGGCGGATCCCACCGCATTCCTGCATGATTTGATTGTTTTGATGACCCTCATTTTGGGATTCTGTCACACATTACATCTGATATTTGGATCTTGGTAAGTTGAAAGGACACTGGGAGGTTTGTTTGGTTACCGTTACCAGTGAGTTAAGAGAAGGTTAAAAAGCCTGTCCCTGTTCAAGCCAATGGCACAATTCCCAATGACTTCAGGAAGTTTCCAAACTCCCTGCCCCAAAGCGCTAACAGTGCAAACAGAAGAAGGAGCCCTGCAGACACCAGGCTAACCAGGGGCAAAGAAACAGCCAGAGAAACGTGATGAAATTATTCGGGGGGGGAGAAGAAGTGGTCAACAGCATACAAGCTCCTTTAAAATACAAGCTTGATTTTTAATTTTGCTGTTGAAAGGGAATTACAGAATTACTGCCTTAAAGACTTTTGTTTAGAGTTGGGAACTGATAGTCCACTGCTACATAAACTAATAAAAGAAGAAGAGCACAAAACCTCATTCAGACCATAAGCAGAAATCTCATACTCCCGAGATGAGCCTTCCCTCTGTTTTTAGACCATTATTGTAAAGCTGTTAACCTTACAGACACTGTACCAGAATCTGGCCAGCAGGAATTAAAAGCACAATCCACAGTGACTGGAAAAAACAGGCCAGAGACACATTAGCAACAAGGATGTGTAAGTATGGCTGTGAATAATATGGCTCTGATCCTAGTGCAGAAGCTGAGGGCTTCATTACATTTAATTACTTCCGGCTTTAAATCAAGGCCTGCTTCAAAATGAGGGTGGCTTCTATTAAACTAATTACTTTCCCCTCAAGCTTGTATGGAAAAGTACAGTACCGAAGGAAGACAGTTTCTATTAAAAGCAGTATGGTAAAGGTGCTGCTGCCAATCTAGAGATGGTTTGTAACTGGGAGCAGCTCATAAATGAAGTTTTATATGGTATCTGTCTTTAATACTTTCTGAGGGAGAAACTTTTGTATTTGTCTCCATTCCTTCCTGCCTGTTGCTTTTTGCTGCTCATTGTGCCGCACTGAACTGTTACATAACAACCCTTCCCAGTGCAGAAGCTACACATAGGAGCACATGGACTCTCTTTCCTGCAGGTTTCCCCCCTCACAGGGTGGGTATAGGGAGCGACTGCGTGATATTCAGCAAAATGAGACTTCCCAGAAACAGAGGTGCGGGCAGGTTTGCATGACTGCATGTTTGAGCATAGATTTCAAACATAAACACATTAAGTGATGGAAGAAACCCTCTCCCACAAAGGTCACAACACTTATATCCCGGACCTACCCAGATGACAGGCCCAATTAGTACCGATTAAAAAAGTCAGTAAGAAGCAAAACTCCAGCAATAGCCCTCAATAAAATAATCTGCTGTGGGATACAGCAGATTCCTAGTAGGCAGGCTGAAATGAAAATAAAAGATGGGTTACTCAAATCAAACCAAATAGGAACTGAACAAGAATTTACCCAAATCTTCTGACAGGTTTTTTTAATCCCTGTTGTGTTTCTGGCTCTCACTTACATTCAGCATCTGCTCTCTATCCTTGATCACTACCCGAATATTTGTTCCATGCACTTAATTTCATTCTCTTTTATTTTACAGCCTGCATGGTTCATTTTTTTCATTCTTTGATTTACCCTCACATTTTCTCAGCTTTTCATCTCTTTTTGCTGGTCTTTTTTCTGTCTCCTGGCTTTATTGTTTCTCTTTCTCCCTTTTTTTGCCTTAGCCTATACAGCCCTAAATTTCCCTTCCCTATTTCCCTGTTGCCTTCCTGTCACCATTTGTTTTCTATCACCCTGCTTTTCTGCTGGCTGATGTTGGAAATATTTCAGGAATTTCTAATTCACAGCACCATGAGAACTGTTATCTTCGCATTTTCACTAGTGAAAGTGCTCTCTGCGCGGCAAGGCCGGCGACAGAGCAAGCCCGGCATGCAGAGGCTCGGGATGGACTCTTCCCGAGCCCGCTGTGCCTCCGCAGTGGTACGCTCCAGCGCGGAATGTGCGAGAGGAAGCCGGGTCCGTGGGGAGCGCGCAGGCTGGGGGCAGGGAAGGCGTATTGAGAAACCTCAAATTCCACACAATAGAAATGAGCACAGGAGAAACTGAAATGCAAGAGAAAAGCAGGATGAAGGACCAGCTGGAGGAGAGTGCAGGGAGGACAGGAAAAAAAAATACACCCACTGACACCACACCCTAGTCTTTGAGTTTTTCTTCCATGCAGGTGCAGATGAGCAGCAGTACCAGCCCTTGCTAATATTCACTTGCTCTGTGTAGTAATAATAAGAAAACCTCAGACCTCCATCTATCCATTAGTTCACTCCTTGAGCAGGGTTAGGGGTCACCTTTAAATCAACAACAGCAAATGAAAGGCAATTACATGGAATAAAAAATGATCAGTCACAGAAAGAGCTGGCCAAGGCATGGACCACTGGTGACATGTCATTGTAGTATTGCAATACACCAACCCAAAGTCACCACAGACACAAAAATAAATCAGTGGATGACTGACTGTATTCCAGTATCTCAAGATGTCTCAGGAAAGGAACATCAAAGGTTAAACCACCTACTTTGTTATTGCTTCTGCTGCTCCTGCTATTGTTATTTGTATTCTGATATCACCAAGAGGCCTCAACCAAGATTGAGGCCGTTGTGTTAGGCACAAGATAAATATGCACAGGAAGAGAAAGTTCCTGTTTTAAAAACTTAAAGCTTAATAGATAAGATGAGCAAGAAGTTGAGGAAAAACAGAGATAAAGAGAAGTGAAATGACTCAAACTGAGCAACACAGCAGGTCGGTGAGAGAGCTTCTATCCTATGTTTTATAACTGCTATGAATTTAATAGAAAGAAGCCAGGAATATTAAGTATTTTATTACATTTATTGTTTAGAAATTTAAGAATTCCTTAAGCTTTTCTATCCATACTGAGGGAAGCCTCTTCTGTATATCCAGATAAAAGTTAATCCACATTCACTGTATGCTAGGTTGGTCCTTCACACGCCCACCACACTGTCTCACCATGAGAAATACACAGTACCATTTACAGATCACACATAGATGGTCATGAGATCAGCATATGTTCACCTAATACAAGATATATTTCACTTGTCTAATTCTTTTCCTTTTTACTTTCAATTTCTGCACTGGCTTTAATTAAGCTCACACAGTCTCACAAGCTGCCAGAAGTGTCAAGCTGTAAGAGAAAAGGTGACCTTGATCACCAGGTAGGATGCCCATAGCTCCATCAGTTCTTGAGATGATCTCTGTTTCAGCTTCACATTCTCCAAAAGTTACTGTAAACAGTTATCTAACATACCACCTTCAAGTGCATACAACTTTGTTAACTCATCATAGATCTTCCAGCTGGACCTGTGCATGAAAAGCTGATTTATGTCTGGAGACACACTATTAACCACTTTCCAGTACAGATGCAAAAAAGTTATGCAGCTGAAATTCAAACAGTATTGACATTCAAGCTACTGGCTAGTATAGGCAAGCTGCATGTCTATACAACACAACAGCAGTCATTGTGCCAAACAACAGCAAGGCAACTTAATACTCAAAACCAGTATTTTAATATGTTTGCAAACATTTTACTGAAGAGCTACAACCTGTTAATGTAAGATATATCAGAGATGTCCCTAACTGCTAAGTGCAGATTACAGCCATATCAGGATGAGGCTCAAGGAGGAAAGATTGCCTATAACCACCATCTACCTTTTACAGAACTTCAAGAACTTCCAATCTTAAAAAACTGCAGAAACAGCCGAGTGTTATTCTAGTAACAGCAACCACTCCCAAGATTTCAGGGTGGATGTATTGCTAGTAAAGTTGAAAGAGATTCACAAGGTAAATAAGCATAAGGTTTGTTCTTACTGGGTCAAGAGGACACAGTGGCACCATATTTAAGAGACTGTTTTCCACTGAAGTGGCATTGATAAAAGTGTTGAAAAACCTTTCAGAGTGATTCACTACTATCAGACAACTTTTCTCCCCTAAATAATAGAGAAGGGCAAGCAAGAACACTTTTGCAGTGATTACTTTTCCCTACTAAAAAGGTTTTTCTTTCTCAAGATCACAGAGAAGTATCCCCGAGCTGACAGGCTGCCAGTGCCAGTCACCCACTCCTGCAAGAACCATGTGAGCTCCAGGGGAAAGACTTACCACCATGGCAGAGAACCTGTAAGACTTTGTCCTCATGCATTTCCCCTGAAGTCCTATTAGCAATGAATGACTGACAGGTACTGCAGTTCAGTTCCTTTGGGTAATCTATTTTAATTGTTTGTCAACACTGATTGACTCCTGTCTGCAAAGCATAAAGCAAAGTAGTAAGTTTTCATGTTATCAAAAGTCATTAAGAGGTTTAAGATGGCCAACTGTAACTGAAACAAGTTGTTACAAAACCATGACACAGAGAAGGAGGAGAGTTTTCTGAAACCATGACAGAAACAAGCAAGGGGTGATAACCATTAAGCACTGGTGGCCTTGGGATGTAAAAAATAGAGAGGGAAAGGAGAGGAAAGGAGTCAGATATGACTCAATCTGCATGACCACAAAAATACTTCATTACTCTCTAAGCTTTTGAAAAAATGAACCATCCCTGTTGTAAATATCAGAATGGAACTGCTCCTTCAGAGAGCCTTCAGAATATGGCTTAGCTAAAGCAGACATGGACAGACCAGACAGATGGAAACTTGCAGAAAAGTATCTGGGATACAAGTCAGCCATGTCATGCTGTTGCAAAAAAAGTAAATACTATAAAAAAAATGCAGAAACAGAGGCACAAGAAAAAAGATCTGTGACATATAATCTACGGAGCACTTGCAAACCTTTGCCAGAGTATGATAGTTGCTTTTGGGCACTTCATTTCAGAAATTTGTAGACCAGTTGGGGATAGTGAAGATAATGAGGCTGACCAGTGATCTTGAAAGCATGAGCATGGAAAGACTGAATGAATTAGAGAAATATAGACCAAGGAAAACACTCTAGAAAATGATAAAAGGGTTAGGAATGGTAACAACCTCCGAATATGTGAAAGGCTATACAAAAAGGATTGGAAGAATATGATTTCCATAAACTTAAGTTGGGGCAAGGGAAATTCAGATTAGGCATTAGGAAAATCTTTATAATGTTAAGATGTGATATAATAAGATGCATCTAGATGACCTGAAAGACTGTGGGGTCTTTATCACTGGACATCTTTAAAAAGAGTTAAAGAAACACCTATTGGGAATAACCAAGCTAGAGTGGATCACTCCTTAGAGAAAGCAGATAGACTAGATGTTTTTTCGGAATTATGATTTTTCCACATTTTTCATTGTAATTGCTCACTCACCTGGTATGTCTTATACAGAACTCCCTTCTTTGTATAGAGGAACAATACTAGAGTTTTGGTAATACTCATATTCAAATTCAATAGTTGCCAGAGGTTCAAATTACAGAACAGGTTTGGAGGAGTAAAAAAAGACAAATTATTAGCATGTTTTGAACAATAATCTGGAATCTTAAAAAAAGAAAATCAATTCAACAGACAAGGTCAGATTGCATTTGGGGGTGTCCACAAATCATTTCCCATATTCAGAAATCATAAGGATAATTTTCTGTACAACTGATACAGGTTTGAAATAGTGAGGCCACCTTCACATTAGCTCAAGTATTATCTCTTTTCATTTTGCCTGATACTTTTGCTCTTAACTTCTTCTGTGGAGAGAGGGGAAAAGGTTCCTCCCACAAGGATTATGAGCAAGAAACAAGAAAAAGAGGTTGACAGGATTTTTAAACTAATGCTCTTGATTATCTCTAGAGTTAGGTTCAAAACATTATCTTCCTTGTTCAACATGTCAATCTGTATGACATCTGTAACAAAAATACAGTCAGACCTATGCATATTGCATTTCAGAAAAGTCATTTTCTTAAAACATCTGTTTGGAAGTGTTAAGGTCCTGCTGAAAAACCTCACACAGATGTGGGCAGCATGCCATACTCTGAACAACAACAGAATCTCCAAACATCCTCCCAGGACATCCTTAAATAAAATTCCCCCAAAAGAATGAAATCAAAGGTTTTTAACCAAAATTTTGTGCATGGTACCTTATCTGTGCTAAAGTCCTGGATCCAGCTGCACAGAAGACCAAGTCAGCTGTCACTTTCTGGCAGTGCCATGTCTTGCACTGTTACATTTAGTTCTGCTAACAGGGTCCCACAGTATGTTTTCTATTATGCCATGTTTACTAATCCCTGTCACATTATGTAGAGGGAGAAGAAAAGGAAAAAAAAATCACCAAAGTCAGAGCAGTGTGTTTTTGTTTTTTCTTCCCTTTTTGCCATTACTGTACCCTGTCTGTGCTGAGTATTTGCCAGGATTCTCCACCCAACCTTATTGCTCTCAATTCCCCCCCCCCCCTTTTTCTGAACACCTCTCTTGGGATTCTTATCCCATAGTTTCTTTCAAATCTCATTTTCTTCTCCCTTTTTCTCTCTCTAGCTTTCTTTTCTTTTCCCTCTTTTTTCCACAGTTCCTCTCACCACTGCAGGAAAGAAAAAAGGGAACGAAATGAACTGCATTTTAACAATCAGAATACCAGTGAAACAATGCTCTTGAGATCCCATCTGTTGCCAACACATCTCCCAAGACAGCAAATGATGGGCATTCCTGGCTAAATAAAGAGAATTTCCCACACCCATTAAAGATCTACAGAGCAAAGACTGTTGCTTAAGTATTTACTTTTTATGGCATACAAGAAAACTACCTGGAATTGTAAATACCAATGACATATTGTTCACATCTCTACCAAACATGTGGTCAGTGGCCATATGGATAACTTCTGGGTGTGAAATATCCTTTCTCTTTTTTACAGTGCTGCAATATCCTTGTGCCAGAAGCTTTTTTAAAAGTTTAATTGCATAATTCTACCTCCAGCGGGTGAAATTAAATTCTATTTACAAACAAAATCCACATCCCCTCCTACCCCCAAAATCTACCCACTCAAATTGTGGCTCAGTTCTTACATTTATTCCAACTAAGAGCTCCTATTTTTTAAATTCATTCAAACTTTCTCTGATTAGGATTCCATGATTCTTGATCTAAAACAGCACATTCATGCACACCATTTGCATCCTCAATCTAATTCACAAGGAACAGCAATAATTTAGAATATGATTGCCCTGGATTTCTAGGGTGGTCTCATCAAAAGCATCATTTCTAATGTAACACTTCTCCACTTAAAGTTATATAGTTTACTAAGGACTGAAATGGGAACATAGTGAAGCTACAGCAAAGCACTTTTAGAGTGCCATTTCTCATTAATTTGATAATGAACTTTTCCATTAAAAAGAAGAGAGAGACTTTTTAGAGACGTTTTGAAAGTTCTTAATAATATTGCTGGGGAGCTACCTTGACAACCATGCTGTTACAGCTTCACATCTGCACTCTACGAGAAATGCAACTTCCATATGCTTAAGCAAGATGTTCCTCACCAGCCTATCTCCAAAACCAAGTTGTTTTGTATCCCCTTTTTCATTACAGCCATATCCCAGGCGGTGCTTCATAAAAATAGGTGTTACTGTGAAAATACTGAAGCTTCAGAAATGTAAAGCCAAGAGAGAAATCCCGAGAAAAAGATGGAAAGAAAATTATGTAAATGAGTTTGGTTTTATTTGCATCAATGCTGAAAAACCTTCTGAAAATGGATGGAAATCCACAATATATATAGAGAAAGAAAATGAGGAAAAGGTTGTAGAGAAGATGAATATGTAAGACTACAAGAATAGAGAACAGACCTCTTAGCAGAACTGAGGAAAACAGGGAGAAAAGGAAGATGTCCATGCAGAAGGCTGGAATGACCCCAAGACAGTTTGAAAATCAAGAAATGCTATTTCTGAAGCAGCTTGTAAGTTCAATGGGGAGCCATCTGAGTTGTTTGAGGACGTGGGAGATGTGGTTATGTTTTCCTGTATATAAGAGGATCTAGCCAGCACCGCCTTGCACATACTAGAATCTGAAGAAGTGGAAGCACAGAAAGCCACATAGAAAGGAACTGCGTTAGCAAAGGTGGAAGACACAAAAGCAACCAGGGATGCGAATTTTGGCTAAAGCGAGTCTGAACATTATCACAGGTGTTGAGTGTGGTGGAGGTGATGACAGATGCGGAGAAGTCAGAGGAGGAATTCATTCTGCCTTCAAAGAGCAGGCCAAATTTATGGGCAGTGCAAGTAATCAGAACATTTGAGCAGAGAAGGGAGATAGATGAAATGGACTTACATTGAGGAAGTTGCTCTGTTTTTGAGATATTTAGCTGAAGAAATTAACTGAGAGATATTTATTAAAGGCTCTGGTTAAGATTTACAGCTGAACCTGATTAGGATGAAAATAGTGTCACTAGAACCCTGACAACCTAAGGCACAGTTCATAGGCAAGGGTAATACCTTTTATTACATATAACCGATGTAGACCTACTTGATATAACTGAAAAATAAACAGATACTCTTTCAAGCACAGAAACCTTCCCTTCACATCCAATACAAATACAACACAATCCATGTTTTGGAACAAGAATGAAGGTAAGATGTCCAAGAGACAGAAGGCAGCGGAAAAGCCAGAGGCCTAGACAATATAAAGGTAGGTATCTTAGCAGAGAGCACTATCATTGGATACAGAGGAAGGAGAGACAGATGTTTGGATGATATACCTAAAACCTTGCAATGAGGAAGACAGCTGAAACAGTTCAGAAGGGTGGACACATCTGAAAGCAGAATACATGCACTATCTATAGTATATTACAGATAGATAGATAGATATACTATCTATGACTAGCATTATCTTCAGCATAAGACAACCCATAATTGAAAATTAGTGAGGAAAAAACAAGATCTATGCCAAACTATAAATACTGTATCTACTCAGCCTGAGCACAGACATCTCTGCAAACTCAGGATTTGATCCTTCCATTAAAAAAAATGGTGTTTCCAAAGAACATCTCTCTCCCTGTAGTGACACAATATCACAGGTAGGTTATCGCTGATTTGATCATCTAGTGGCTTTCCGTGCTTCTAGTGTCTTTGGAAATACAGTCTTTCAAGAAGTAAAATAAAACCTAGCTTCTGCCTACATATAATATGCTGTTTTTACTAATCTATTAGTCAGCAAATGCACAGTTGTACTGCACAAACTGCGTGTGTCTTTTCTGGGTATGGTTATTAAAAATGCATAGAAGTAAAAGGTCCAAGTTTCCTAGTATGAGGAGGAAACAAGGAAAGCATGTCAGGAGGAAATGGCCCCACCTGTTTAGCAATGCCTGACTGATAGAATGGTGTGAACACATTCATAAACGAGCTAAATGCCTGAAGAATTTCACATTGCAGTCACATTTCTGCTTCCTTGTCCATGCTGGCAAAGTAACAGTCTCTCACATTTCTAAAACATGGCCGTAAAGAGGCAGGAAGCACATGCAGCAGGTACAGCTTCATACTCCTTCCCAGTTGGAATTTGTTAAACTGCTTCTGCCTTTTCCCTTCTCCATTCCATGTCCCCTTCCACACATTTATCTCGTGGTCCGTCCCTGGATCTGGCCATGGTTGTGGAGTGGATTCCTACCTCTGTACACATGCAGATACTCAGCCCCATATGCAAACCAGGGAGGGTGGACATTCTTCTACTGTTAGTTGAGTGGGGAGGGGAAGGAATTGGTTCTATAAACAACTTTGAAGGATTATGAATAGTGCCTGTTTCTGTTGTGTGTGACAACTCAAGTCAGTAAGAACCAGTCAGTCTTATGCCTCTCATCTCTCCTCTTTCTGTGAGATAAAGAAATCCACAGCCAACTTGCTATTTGAAAAAAGAAAAGAACAGAAAGTGCACTTTCCTCTCCCAGATGATAATGACCGAATTCATAGCCTTTACTCTTTAGTGACAGTGATTATTAATACTGCCTCAATTATGCTTGATGAAGATGATTATGTAATTAACATAAAGATCTATTATGTTTTATTGATGTTAAGTGTATGTTGATTATAAATGGGACAGGATGTATTTACTTGAGCTTCACTCTTCGAGGAAGGTTGTGAAATCGGAGTCCAATCCTGCACTGAGAATAAAACCTGCACCTTTTATAATTGTAATAGCACCCAGATGTTCCTCTGTAACATGGATGCAGGTGGTGAAAGCAGTAAACTGGTATGGAGCACATGTGCTCTTAGCACAGGTGGGACTCACTCCCACTGCTACAGTGAATTCTGCACTCACTGATGTAACAAAAGAAGAGTCCAGAAGATATAAAAGTGTTGTTAAAAAATGATGCAAAAGATGTAAAAAGTTGTTTCAATTTTGGTGGCATGCCTTGATTGTTGGAACTTTACAATATCTAGCAAGCAAAACAAAGCAGAAATTTTTCTTTTAACTGAAACTACAAAAATCCACAGAGGTCAGATAACTCAAGGTGCTGATAAAAAGCTATGAGCAGCTGAGCATGCTCTGGTAGAGAAACCCTGGAGAGTGCCGTACTTCATACTCTGTGAGATGTGCGTAATGTGCATCAGCTGCAGAGATTATTTCTGCCCCATGCCACCACATAAATAATCACCACCACTGTGTTTTGACTGTATATTAATAACTTAACTGACACTTCAGAATTACGCTCTTCTTTACTATCCTGTTGCAGTGGATTAGGGAAGACTGATTTGCCTTTGTCAGCAAGCTGGGCCAACCAGTCTGATTCCTATTAACTTTTCAGACTGCATTTAAATAAATCTAATACATCTCCACTGTAGAGTAAAACAGCCTCTTTCTGAAATTTCACATAAAGGCTGAATATTACTTGTCCTATAAAGGATGTTGTTTGTCTGTCATTTGTAACACATATTCCCAGAACACTTGCAACCAGTCAGGGCCCAGCTGCACTAGGTGCCGAACCAGTGCAGAATAACGCATACCCCAGAAGAACACACACTGAAAGACAGTCAACTGGATACAACGAGACAGGATGTACATGGAAACCGAGAATATAATCATCTCCTTGACAGCACCCCTGCAGGCTACTCACTGGCATATTTTCTGTAACCATATAAGCAAGGGAAAGTATTAAAGAGGGTGTGAAGGGAAAGGGATGAGACAGTGTTGTGGACTTTTGTGCAGTATCTGCCAAGTATAGGAGGCAATGTCAGAGTTTATTTGACAGATGATGTTATTAGGGATCTGCTATAGACAGAATTTGATCTCTGGATACAGAAAGGCAAGGCTGGGAGAGACTGTGAAAGAGAGATTTATCTGAGAGGGTTAAAGTAGGAACCTGTTGAGGGATGTCCTGGTTTACATGGAGGATAAGAAATGAGCCCCAGAGCAGCATTCAGAGTGGCTCTGAACAGTGCAAGACTATAGGTGTCAGAACAAGGGAAGAAAACATCACATAATAAGTTAGCATGGTACATCAGTATGGCGGCCTTGGCTCTCAAAACCCTCCCAGTAACCTCCAGTAGTTTGGTCGCCATTGCACAGATTTATGTTGGGTTAGTTTCCATTGTCTCCAAGTCATTATTTATATTAGATGCTCAGGAACACCACTCAAAGTAGGTGCTTCACAGCCAAATAATAAAGTCTGGTTCCTATCCCAGAGAACTCACAGTCTAGACAAAAACATCTCTGCTATTCCTAATCGTATCAAGCCGAATCTGGCTGCTCACATTTGGAGCCCAGATGAGAACAGGATTTCTGAGGCATACTCCAAGACTACTTCCCCTCTGTGAGTTGAGTAATCAAGTTATAAACCATACCATGATGGGCTTGGCAATTAAGCATTCTCTAGCTCATCTAAAGAGATTGCTATGGTAACAATTTCTATACCAGCTCTATTGTTGGTCTCATTTCTTCTACTCTTCTTCTTTATTTAGCAACAGACATTATTTATCTTCTATTTAACCATACAAGGTGGTTATCCTGATAGCAGCAGATGTATGTAGTCCAAGAATATTGCTATATAAGGAAATGTTATGACTATGTGTCTGAATCAAAAAGATAAAGATGCCACATAGTTCAATTGGGTTATTAATTCCCTGTATGAATGAGAAGCTTTATGATGACCTGCTGAGAAAAGTAACAGTGAGACAACATAATACCTAATTAAGCAACCTCCAAACAAATACTCTGGAGGAGAATCACAAGACAACGGTTCTCTTCCAGACCCCAGTTGCACAATTGTTTTGTCATTGGTGAGTGCTAATAGCTTGAAGGCTGTAAAGGAATATCTGTACAATGGCTGCAGCGCATTGTGGCCATATCTGAGCTAGCATGAATACCAGTAACTGGCCTAAAGGTAGCTGCCTTAGAGCCTTCCGACTTGGGCCCTATATTAAGATTCATTCTGCCAACAGATGAAGGAAACTATCTGGGGCAGAAGAACAGTTATCATTGACTGCTGCAACTGCAGTCATTTCACAGTAAAATCAGGAGAGATAATGAGGAATACTGTGTGTATTTGAAAGAGCTCATTGCAGGGGCTGGTCTGATGGTCATTATGAACTTGGATAGAAATAGTTCTACTAAGAGTTTGGACAAAGGACAAAGTACTTCTGAAAAGGAGTCAAAATCCTGAGGTTACAACTCATCCAAAGGACAGGTGGAAGATAATTTTTTTGGTATCCTCATGTTTGAAAGACCATCGTTTTACCTTTTCCACCGTACTCACCTGTGCTATGAGTAGAAAGAATGTTTCATGTAATCAAAGTTCTTGTGCATTTCCTAATTAAAGCATCTCATCATAGTGAGAGAGAGTACTAAGTGTCACAATTTAAAGGTATCGGCCACAAAACATCCCTACAGTTTCAACCCTTCCCCACCAGCAGCAGAAGTCAGCCTCACAAGAGGAAGGCCTGTGCAGATGTGAAGAGCAATTTTTTAAAAATATGTTATGTGGCAAAAATGGCTGCTGTAGTGAATTAACCAGTTTTTTCTTCTATTTTCTATTTTTGAATTAAGAGGAGTAATAGATAAGGAAAACAGTCTGGAGACCCAGAAAAGGGAGACAATGCAAGAAGGAAAAAACAACTGGGAAAAGAGAACATTTGCTCTGCTTTGAGACCTGTGGATGGACAGAACTGTGCAGAACTAAGTATTATTAAGGAAGGGAGAAGAGGAAATGATTGTTTGGTAGAAGACTCCCACTTGTTCTAAGCATCAGCAAATTCACCTTTCCAAAAGAATCACTCACTGAAGAAGGTAAGGACATTTTCTGCATGTAGTTTTATAGGTAGGATAGTAGATACAGTCTAGATACGACACATCACATATCACTCAAGAAAACTGATACTGAAGATTCAACTTACTGATGTGCAATATCATGCATTTTTCTGATATGAATGAAATAGCAAGAGCAATGCAGTGAGTACAAGCACATAAGCAGCACTGCCACTTCATAAAAATAAGGATGGCCAAATCTCAAATGATTTAGGTAACAAGAACCAACTACAACATATGAAAACTCACTGAAATTCTAGCCCAGAAAACCAGTTTCTAGTAGCATAAGCATGTAGGTCCTAATTGTGTGAAAGACCACAGCTAACAGCTCTCTAGTCATGTTTTGGTATTTTCACTTATAAGGTAGCCACAGAGGGTAGAAGCACATGAAAATCCTAGGATAAAAATTATCTGTCTTAATAAAGATACAAAGACTCCCAATACAGGTTTAGTTTACCTTGGAACAATGAACCGTTACAGTGCAAACCATGAAACAGTTTGGTTGAAGAATGCTGGGAATCAGAGTTGGCAATAACGACATTAAGTCAAATAAACTTTTTTTTTATGCTATAATCATACATAAGACATACCACATTTACTTGCTTCTTTCATGGCTAGATATGACATCTGTCACAATGCAATCTGTTTATTTTAAATTTTTTTTTTTTTTTTTAAGTAAAGCTACAACTGAACAGCATAGATCTGTTTTTCCACTCTCAATCTCGGCAGTAAGGACAATTCACCTCCTATTCCACTAATTTTCTGAAGCCAAGCTTCAGCTCAGTGCAAAAGTGAACATTTACAACATGAGGGAAACTGATAGAACAATCATAGAGTAACTTAACCTGGGCTGATGCCAAAGGGAAATTATAGCATTTCTTACCCTTGCTACCACGCTGTCATTGACTACCTGCCTCAAATAAGCACCAAAGGCAGAGCACGTATACATTGAGTCTGCTATTTCTATGCAGATTAAGAAAAAAATCATCTGAAGGATGTGAAATGTGCAGGAACTTTATGAGCTCAAGTATTGCCTCATTTCACATATGTATTCCAGAATGTTTTTGTTACATTAATACTTTATAGCCAAAGCTTTGGGCACTATCTACTGCCTTCTGTGGAGGACAATGGTTTTGTGTCATTGCACCTGTTGTAAATTTTGCTTTTATTGTTTGGGGGAAAGGGATTGTTTTTAACATCTAATTGGCTCCATGTCAACAATACCCAATGAAATCTTGCGGAAATGTAAGAAGGACACTAAAACAAAGACTGTGGTGAAAGTGGAGAATACCTAAAGGGATGCTGCTCGGATACATGCGCTTCCTCCAGTTGTTCCACCTCTGGCTCTTTAGTGTTGCCACCTATCTCTCTCCTTATCATTTATCCTTCACACAGGCTTTTTTCAGTTACAGCTGGAGTTCCTCCCCATAAAAGGCACATTAATACAGCAGAAATGCCAAACTCCCACTCTCTTCTGACCAATGTTCATTTTGCAGAAAGTAAACTGCTAGAGTTTCAAGCTCTATGCTCTGGATTATACATGGCTGGGAGATGAGGGAGTAGGCAGAAAACCACCCTACCTTATTTGTATACATATAGGAACCTAGGGAAACAATTTAAATGGTCTGAGTTGTAGTCTGTAAGAGCTGATACCTGCAGTGCCATATGCAGTTATTACTGAGTAAAGGTCACACTCACAGAGACAAATAACAGCTTCAATATTCTTCAACATTCTTCAATATTATAAGAATGGCTGACATAGGGGGCAATATTTGTCAATATATCTTTATTTAAGTAATTTACACCAGGGATATGCTTGGTCAAAAGTGAATTAGCATGATTTCTGAGGATTCCTTAGAGCAGCTTCCGAAATAACAACCCTCTTTCACAGGTAATTACTTTATACCAAACTGAAATGTAATTGAGAGTTGAGCTTCTCTCAGGAGAACCCAGATACTAAAGTAGTCAAATCATGAATAATCAAATTCCTTCTTTACTGCAATGTACATGGTGTTTTAATTTAAGGAAGAATAAATGTTTTAATGTGGACCCCATTATGCCATTTTATGCTTATAGTATTTGATGCTTCTATGATTCTGATAAATTAAAGTACTGTGATATTACTGAGGAGCTCATTGCTATTAAACATTTTAGAGAAATATCAGTGGTGTCAAAGACAGCAGGGTTTCTATTCCCTATGTTCCCTTGTTTCCCAGACAATCTCGTCTTGCTAAGAGACTGGACCTTTCCCTGGGGCTTTTTCCCTGTAGTGCCACCAAGGATGTTGGATGGCTCCTCTCGCCTCCAGCGGGGCACAAACTGCAGAACACCATCTCCCTCCCTGCCATCAGCTGCCCTCCCACGAGCACCACCTTGTCCCACCCTGAGCCTTCGGTAGGACGCGGGTGCCCAATATCAGCAGAAGTGGGGGGGAACAGAGTCCACTTCCAACCTCTACCGCCCTCCCATTGCCGGAGCAGGGAGACCGCCGAAGGTCTGGGGAGGAAGACGGCCAAGACACGGTGGGGCTTGGCTTTGCTGAGCACGTCCAATCTGGGTGCTGCACACAAGTTTGCACCCACCTGGGCACAAAACTAAGATCACAGACTCAGCACCTAATAACTACGATTTTTGTTTGGTACCGCTTATATTCACAATCACTATATCATCATATTACATCAGTCTGTTGCAGCCATTACTTCTGTGCTAATGGTTAAAAGATAATGCTAATAATTTGCCGCTTAGAGAAATTGTTTACAAGAAAGTGCCACTGGCATGGAGCACAACACTTTTGAAGCAGGAGAGAAGTCAAGCTGAAATCTTTGCACTTCCAGTGTATTCGAATTTCTATTTTCTGTTTTCAAGCAGTAAAATGAACTTTGTGTATTGTATTAGAGAGATTGAGAAGAATTCTGCAGACAGTGCCTCCCTAAGTTAAATATTTTTATTTGCTTTGAAAGTAAAAACACTGGTTTATTTCATTCAATATTTTACTTTCCAAAACACTTTGTTTCCTATTACAATGTACGCACTTCCTGAAGGATGAAAATAAGAGAGATTCTTGAAAAAGTCCTGCTTGGGAGAGGGCCCTGTCCTGTGCTGCCCAGCTCTCAGAGCAAAAGAAACTCAGCAACGCTTTCCAAGCTTTTTCTATTTCTCTCTCTCAAATCAGCAACATTTCCTGTAACCAAACCCTGTTTGGGAACTCTATTTTTATTATGACCAGAACTGATTCTGCACTACTTGGTTTCTTTCCTAATAAACTGTCACCTCTCCTCTTAGATAGCCTCCGCTTCTCATTTTTTCCTGTTAGTTTTTAATTCCACATGTACCATAAGCACACCTTCCTGTCTTGTCTTCAGTCTCACCAGCTACCTTTCCTACTGTCCACTCTCACGACTGACAGGCCATTGCTTCAGGCTAGGGTTCTCCAAGTCCACTTTCCTCAGCGTCAAAGATATCTTCCCTGGCAAACAATAATATCCCTGGCAAACAGGTAGAAGTAGAGAGAAATCTTTTGCAAAACACTTCTGAAGAAAAACCTAATTCAAATAAGCTTTTATTAAAAAAATATATACATATCTAACACAAACCTGGCATAGTTGAGCATACCTCTACTCCAGAGCTCTACTTCTGGACAAGTCTCAAGTTGTTCTTCTCCTGTCATAGCTATTACTTGTGAAGGAAAAGTATCAATTTCTTTCTAGTTTTAATAGGAAGTTGCTGACTTCATCCTTTCTTTATAAACCTACAGTAAAAAAAAGCCAGAGTTGGCTTTACCTTTCTCATGGCTGTATATTTCAAAATACCATCCATTTATTGCCCATCTCCTGTCTTACAGCACTTAACACTGAAGGTGGAGATGGTTTTTGCATGTTTGTTTTGTAGCCAAGCACAGAATTTCATTAAAGGCCCACTTCATTGAACTTTTCACCTAAACAGGGCATCTAAAAATCTATTTTAAGGGTCAGTTCCATTTCCAGAGAGCACCTTAGCATGCACGTAAACTGTATTATACGTAAGGTTAAGGTGCTCCTATTAAACATCAGGCTGCTTTCTTGGAAGGGGGCTAAAATTTGTTAGACATAACGGAATTGTAGCTCTAATACATTTTCATTATCTAGAGGCCTAATTCACTACTATTTATTTCATTACTATCACATCCAAAAGCAGTGTTACAGCTTTTATATAAAGGACCTGAGGATACTTACTAGATCCAGAAACAGTGCATCCTAGAAACCTCTGCAAAGAGTACGTATGCTGCAGCACAAGTGATAAAACTATTACCAACAGCCAAGTTTCCTTCCAACTTTTCATTTCTGAGTAATTTCTGCAATGAAGAGAGAAGTGTAATAGACATGAAGGAATGTGGCAATCCATTTGTTTTATTTCTATGAAATTATTGCTGATTGCAGGTTTGGAGGATGTGTGGGTGAAGTTTGCTGATTTATTTCAGTTTGGTCAGGAATGCTTTTTTAGAACACCTTTAACCTTTTTCTTCCAAACAGTTAATTTGGGTCACTACTTTTGCACTGAAGCTTTGATTGTTAGAGGAAATACTTCTGCATACTTTTGCTCTGCTGTAAGAGAGGCAATATGTTGTGGGCCGTATGCCAACAGATTTTAACCACAAACTAAGGGAAAGGAGACAGATTAGATTGTGGTGGTCTTATAATCAGAGTCTTAGTATTCTTTTCTTGCTAAGAGCAAGTATTCACCACTAAAGTGGCTCTATGACATACAGATGGTGTATCCATAGTAATAGGGCAAACTATACCCTCTCAGCTGCATTCCTCTGTTCTCTGATAAGTGTTCTATAATAATTTTATCATAAAAGAACTACTTTAAAATGTCCGGCCAAATAATATACTTTTAGCTCCTCAATGAGTTCTGAACTTATTTTTCAGCTGTCTGCATGTAAAAATCTGTTCAACAGAGGGAGGTATTAAACAAAGACTTGGAGGTATATGAGAATGAGGAAAAGCCTAGTTTCTATTTGAGCTCTTACAGACACTATTTCCTTTTAAAAGCTGGTGGACAAGGAACAAAGAGAAACAAGATCTATTGGTCACACCATCTATCTGCCTGCCAGCGCAGGTTTGTCCCTGGTAGCAAACTTGCTAGTTGCTTGGGCAATTTAGCTTTAACCACCTAAGACAAATAGATCTTCCACCAGCTCTCTAGGGAGACTATTCAACAGCTTAATAAATCTCAGTGGTATTTGCCTGATACTCCTGTAAAAGTCTTCACGTCTTTAAGTCTTCCCTTTCTGGGAAGCAAACAACGGCTGCATGCTCTTAGGCAGCGCATTCTGTTATTCAGACTCCATCCCTTCCTCCTTAACGCTGCTATTCCCAGAGCAGGAGCAGTTGATGTGGTGACTCACCCACTTAGCGCCCAGGCTCGCCTGGATCCGAGCGTGTGGGACTAGTACACTTCAACATATTTCAAGTTATGCAGAAAATGGGGAGAATGGTAAGAGGACACAGTCTACCGATGGCACAGAATGATTCAGGATAAGTAAAACTAAAGATAACCAGAAAGAATTAATAAAGAGTTCAGTGTCATGAGATGTCCTGAACAATTGAGCAATAAAATAGCAGAAGAAATGCAGTGCTGGTAAGTGCAAGGAAATGCCAAAAAGTTAAAAACAACCCTAATTACACAAGCTAATCAACAGGAGCTATATTAGCTATTACCATTCAGTAAAGAGATCTCACAGTCACTCTCTTTCAAGACCAGGTCACATCAATTCAATGCTCAGTAAGAATTAAAGAAAATAGATTGGTAAGAATTATCAGGAACAGAATTGAGAACAAACCAGAAAGTATCATTATACCTCAGAAAGGATTATGCGTGCAGCCTAAATGGACAAGGTTGAGAACATGACATTTATCTTTTGATTGGTGAGACAGATTATGGTAGAAACACGTATGAATTTATTCTTATGAAGATATCAGATTATGAAGGAAAGAGAAATTTGTCTGTACTGATGGAGATTACTCTGTTGGCAAAATTATACCTCTGATTGTTCTACACTTTGTCCTTCTAGACACAATGCTGTAACTTGTCGGAAACAAAGACTCCCGGTAAAGTATTTGATATCATCGCTTTTACCCCAAATGAGAGCTACTACATAAATATGTAGGTTTGTTGAGGCATTTGCAGCAAGAGGTGATTATGAAAAAAGTAATTTAGTAGTAAACAGGGGTAGTAGATTCATTTTACTATTTTCCAAAACATAATAAATTCAGTCTTCATTTCAGTACAAAAGAGAAGAACATTTGCACTGACCATTCTTGTTTGATCACCTTTACTGAAGCGTGGTAGAGACACTTGGGAGCATCAGTGGGAACAGGCTTTTCTTCAGTCATCAAGGTTTTGTATCTCCTGCCCCCAAAGCAAAGATACGAATATATTTTCAGCTCCTTGCTCTTTCTATCACATCCACAGATAAATTTTTCCCCTGGACAAAGTTCTCACTATTGCTGTGGACAAATGGTGCTTTCCAAACCTCCTCAGAACATCATCTAAGTGAGTGTATTTTGCTATCAGTGTTTAGCATATTGATTAACTTGTTTTTAGATAAAAGCTGTGAAGGAGAAGGTGCTTCTCTCCTCTGTTCCTCAGCAGGGAACTCAGCAGTTTCTCATCACCTCCAGACTACATGCTGAATAGAGGTGTGGGGCCAAGTTGTCTGCAAATACCAACAGCTGTGCTTGGTGTAGCCAGCAGCCCAAGCACATGTCCTCTCAGCACTGCTCTCCACTTACGTTATTTACTGTTAGTGGGATAAACACCAGAAAGAAAAACCCTTATGGGAAAAGTTCTGTACAACACACTAGGAATATTATCCTCTCCATTAGTTCCTAATTCTTCAGCTCTCCTGTAGGAGTTATCATTCATAACATTCCACCCATTGACTGTTTATCAAAAAACAAACAAAACCTACAAGGAGAAATGAAATGAAGTACAGATTGTCATTCCCTACTACCTCTGTAGGTTTTAAAGAGTAATTTTTATAGAAATAAAAAAATTTTACTCCTACCCTACTCTAAATGACTCTTCAGAAAGGAATGGGAGATTCAGGATTCAGAATATCATTCAGGGAAAACAATTTTTAATTTCATTTCTCATTTTGGCTATAGACATATTTTTGTTTTTCAGTCTTTACAACAGTTATAATTCCGGTGAACCCCTCCTCAAGAGTTTTTGAAGGATTAGGTAAGCTGAAAACCTTATGAATAGGGACTTGCAGCATTTCACATTTTTCAGCATTGGATACTTTCAGCATTTAGAAATCATTACTCAGGCATAATATAAAACCTGCAAAATTATATTTCTCTGAAAAAAAAAACTCTCCCCTGCTAGTCATGTGGACCTTTGAAACAGTTTTTGAGTGTCATTTATTAGAGATGTACTGTTTGAAGTCAAAGAGCACATAGGTGTTCATGCAACCACTACTGCATTTCCAGATCGCTAGGGAACACTTTCCATAAGGACGGAATTGCACGGTGTCTACGCAAGGCATGACTGCAGTCTACGGTAGTGTGCCAAGACCAACTTTCAAACTAGTTTGGTGTGAAAGCAGTGAAACGATGAGAGGACCGACTGTCAGCTTGATACTAGGTGAGGGCCCTGTGCATTATGTGGACTTATTCAGGCCTGGCAGAAGTTTTGCTGGAGCTTCAGTTCATGCTATGACGGACTGCATCTTGTTGGGGAAGACTGCAGTGGCAGGGGAGGACATACCAGAAAATGAATTACAGTGGCTGCTACAGATCACTCTGTTGTGAAAGATCTCCTGCTGGCGGGAGCATTCCTCGCAGCTTTAGCACAAGGGACAGAGCGTTTCAGGCCCAACTCTTCAGCCCTTTCCTGACACACTGAGACATGGCTGTGCACACTCTAATTGGATTATAAGAAGTAAAGCAACAAAGCAAACACAAGTTGGCTCCCCCAATTCAAAGCTTGGTGTTTGTTTCATAACAGGATGTAAAACCAGAAGCACAACGTGTTCTCTTTAAAAGCCAGGATACAACTGAGCAGCACTTTCTGTCAAATTCAGGTACCATGGGAACGAGGCCACGAAGCATAGGATGCATATCCATATGGTCAAACACTTTCATTTCTCCTCATGAAAGAAGTGATCTTTTCTTTATGTCATTGGAATAGTGAAGAATAGTTGTAATCTCTGAGTTGACAACTTTTCTTCAGCTTCATGCCGCTTTTAAGTTAACATCTTAGAAGAAATGCAGGCATAGTCATGTCCTCAGCAAGCACATGAAAGAACATCACCAGAGAACCAGAAGTTCACTAGCTAAACACATGGTTCAGAAGTTGACCATTTGCTTGCAAGCTTATGTAACATTTGTTTAAATTCCCATGCTACTGAGATGATTAACAAATAGTTTATTTTCCTTGTTTTTTCCATGTTCTAAAAGCTCAGGCAATAAATAATCCTTTACAAAAGGTTAAAAAAAAAAAAAAAGACAAACAAACAAAAAACCAAACTCATAGAAGTCTGTTGAATGCCAGTATTCAGAGACTGTTAATTTGAGAGGCCTTGTGTCACAGTGGGGCATGCTATTTTGAGTACAGTTGCTTAAAAGGTATAGGCCCAGGAAGAGCCATTTTGGAAACTAGCCCACATCATTTTTCTTTAGCTTTTGACATCTACTTTCATACTGCAAATTCAGAAAATGGACCCCATACCCACAATCCAAAGTGTTGTCAAGCAAGATATGAACAAACATGCAAAATGTCATCATGCGACACAGCAACAAAAGTTAAAAACCGAATGTACTGGGTCTTTTGCTGGTAGCCTAATACTCACTTAATCCAAGTACCCACTTTGAAACTCACTCTCATGTGCTGTTGTTTCCCTTTACTACTTCATAATCATACAACATTAAATATTTCTGGAGTGTAGAGATGAACAATGGAATCTGTAGGCTAGAGATTTTTTTCTCGTTTGCCCATTGAACTACCAGCACCCTAATTCAATAGAAGTTGTCTATTACTATCGCGCTTTTTAAATAAAAAGGAACCCATGTAAACTGCAGATGGCATGTGCAATCCAACCTGCTACAGGCAAAATAGCAGTTCTTACCTATCCTGTATTTGAAGTTTGGTTGCAAACTTGCACCTGGTTGAATTCTATCCATATATGTACTAAGTGCTTTTTATGAAACTTTTGTTTTTCTTTTGAACTCTCTGTATGATCCAACTCAGATCTATCTGTGCATAAAAATTCTCATGCTCTTAATCGGAGGCTGTAGCAGGATCTTTGTACTATGAGCAGGTTTTACGTGCATTGGTATTTGTGGAAAGCATACTGCTGCTGGATGATGCAGTGTTCTGCTAAACCACAATAACCTTTAATCAAAAATATCATGAGAAAAAGGCTTGCAAATCAAACTGTTGTTTTCCTTGGCAATTTAAAAGGCTTGTAACTGGCATGTATGGATTATCTTCAGGCATTTCAAATATACTGCAAAGTAACATCAGTGAAACTCCTCCAATTTTAGAGATGTTCTGATGAAATTTTTATACTTATAGGTCAAGTTTTCAACCACGACCACTGAAACAGAGTTGGAATCTTAGAAAAAGTTCATTGCAAGTCTTCTGAGAAGTCAGGACCCTTAATGATACTTTAATATAGCCCCTCAAGAATTGGAGCACGCAAAGCCATAACCACTTTGTGAGGCCTGATCACGAGTTACCCTGACTGACAGGAAATGGCGAGAGAACACACAATGACTTGAGCCACTCACTCAGCTCACTTGGAGTTTGGAAAGGTTTTAAAAGATGTATATAAACACGAGTTTAAGAACTGGTCAAAAAAAATGTAAAAAGTATTTCAAATTGATTTTGAAATTTTCAAAGTAATTTTGACATCAAAGCAAATTGTTTTGCATTTACTTGTAATCATTCATTAAAAACTTTCAAAAATTGTTCTGGAATTTATTATACTCTTATTTCTCTCTTTCTCTTGTATCTTTTGAAAAAAAGGAAGAGAAAAGGTGGGGAGGACAGAATGTGGCAAATGCTTTGATCTGTTGGTTTTGACTTTACAGAAGAGAAAAACCCACATGCAATACAATCCAAAAAAAAGGAAAAAGAGGGAAAGAGATGTGTACAAACACACTTGTTCCAACAGCTAGAGTTTATATATATAGTTATTTGAGGATAGAAAATTTCTACTCGAAATACTTGTACTTCTTTAAACCTTAGACTTAGATAGGCTATCTAGGTAATCATCCCATGTGATGAATTCATTTATCTTGTCTACAAACTGAACCATCATACTTACTAGCTAAAAATTAGAGTTCTCCCTGGGCCTTTTTGATCCCACAGGCAGTGTAGTTGGGGTATGGTAATTTGTGAAGGCAACAGCACAGGGTTTGGCTAGCATCCCATCCAGCTCACCATGAATCACCAGTCCATGTGAGCAGGTACCTGTTTGTACCTGGCTCGGTGGGGCAGCTGTCAGAACAGACTAACCCCAGACCCAAACATCTGATCCTTTCTGCCACCCTTTCCTTATTCAATTTACCTTCCAAACATATATAGGATTTAGCTGCAACTCTTGCTATCTTGGGTACAAACATACAACTTTAGTATTTCTTCAGAAATTATTAGTCCCAAAGTAATGCATATTGATGTTTCACTTCCTGTTAGGATTAGAAAGTAAATAAAGCATTTTTACCAGTTGTGGACTATATCATGAGTTATGAGACCTGAGCATTGCTATGTTATTACAAAGGGAAATGATATGTTGAGTAATATTTAGATATAGCAAATCCTTCCATAGGAAAGCTCCTCATAAGACTTCAAGCATTTGAATTGTCCCAGCAGCACTGCTGTGTCTGCCATGAGTTTTTTGTTTAAGACCAACTCTGCAAAATATTTTATCAGGTGCCACGAGAAAATAAGTTTAAGCTTACTTTTCTATTAGTAATTTTGACCTGATTTTGCAAACTCTTCCTCAGGTAAATACAAAACAGAACAGATTCTGGACACTTGTATCTTCAGTAGAGATACTTGTGAACAAAGGATTCAGATCCTTTATTAAAGGCATCCGATTCAATACTAGAGCCCACAAGTACTATATATTTAGATTTCCTCTACATTTCCTGCAAGAAAAAAGAAAAGGGGGGGGGGGAAGACATGAAGGACAGAGGCTTCTCTTTCACAAGGTTGACAGATTATCAGAGGACAGGTCTGGTTGTTGGGAAGAAACTGCAGAACCCAACTCATGCATTACTAAACCATTTGTTTCGTTAACTATCTGTGAATGTTGCAAAGTGATAATCTCGCTGAGGTACACAGATTCACAGCCTTCTTGAATAAACACTGTACTTCCCCACCTTGAACTTCTAAAGACCCAGTTCAAAAGAAAAAGCCAAGTTCATTTTCATAAGCTGAAACAGGCAGTAATTAACAATCCCCAGTTAAACAGAAAGGGGGTTGTTCCTCACTTGTCCGTTTACTTGTCAATATAACCAAGCAACTAAATCATTGAACTGGTGTGTCCCTACATTAATGCTAAATTTGAAATGCCACATTAAAATAGAGGTTATGTCTTTAAATGGCACACAGGGTAAAACACATTCCACCATCCCCCTTAATATTTTCCAAAATGCTACTCAATAAAAGGAAAGGGATCTCTACATACCAAAGCAGTTAAGTATCATAGAGTTACTACAGTGGAAAATACAACCGATAAATTCAGTATTCTGTTGAGCCTTTCACAGATTTGGTCATTTTATGCAGGATTGTAGCTCATTTACTAAGTCAGACAGCAGAGATTTCCTCTCGTAACTAACTGTCAAAAAAGCAACAGCATTACTTTCTTGCACCTTCAAATTTGAGCCCAAAGGAAACAGTGCTTGTATCAAGTTTTCCGTCTTCCTAACAGTAGACTACTGGGAACTAGGATAATTCATAAATTCTTTGTTTTGTAAGTAACCCAGGTTCTCTGATGTGTTTGTCCAAGAGTAAACACAAAATATTCCCAAAGTACTTCTTTTGAGGTCTGAAATCGGTTAGAATACTCCAGCTGGCATTAGAGAAGATCTTATGACCCTGACATCAAAAGGTGTGCACAGAGGTTCACATTTTTTCCAGTCAATGTAGATATCTTCCAAGCTGCAATAGTAATGTTGTACCTGTGGTGAGCAAGGCAGCGCTTGCAGAATGCAGTGATACCTGCTACCAGTTAAAATGATGGAGTTAGGAAGGACAGAAAAGATTTCAAGCATATATGTCATTCTTCAGCATCTGTGTGCCCAAAAGACTTTTTTCCCCCCAACTCTGTCATTTGACGTAATATTGATGTGACTTGCCTCAGCAATATTTTTCAGCTGAGTGCCAGTGGAACTAAATATCCTTTTTATCTACAGAAAGGATGTCTCAAACTTGCAGTCTTAGTGTGTCTAAGGCAAATCTTTGAAGTAAGAAAGTTTTCACTTCTCAGTAAAGATCGTGTTATTTAGGTTCCTTATCTCTCAGAAGTGCTGCAGTTCTAGTAGCTGACTATATTTTCCATTTGATTAATACTTCATTTCATTTCTTCATTCATTTTTTCATGCATCTTAAAGTGGCTTTTGTGTTCTAAAGACTCTATTTTTGTGTCTTAGCATAAATGGCATTCATCGAGGAACCCTTCAAGAAGTAGAACCCTAGACCATAGTATTTCTTGCTGCTCTCTGGAAGGGAATACCACTGTAGAAATGCAGTTTTAACATTGAGAATGCTAGTTCTTTACTCAGATGGCCTTGAAAGGCATTTTATATCTTACCTTACAGATGTGACGAAGAGGATGAGAGTTCAAGGGTGCAAAAAGTCAACCTGATTGTTGCTTCTTCAGTGCCAAGAGATACAGAAGCCAGCAGTCCTGGTCTTTCTGCAGCTGATTCAAGCAAAGCTGTTACTGGTCCCAGCTATCAAAGATCACTGCCCTGTGAGATCTGCTGCCATCACAGCTCCAGCAATTGCTTCATAATCTACTTCAGTCAAAATGACTAGGTTAGCTTAAACACTCTAAAAATATCTATATATGTATTTATTTCTCAGCTAGCTTGCCCAAGCAGTTATCCTGGCAGATCTGTAGGGAGTAGAGTGGGAAAAGAAACCAAAGGGAGCCCCTCGGCAGTAACCTGTTCTCCCTGCAAAGCTGCAATCAGAACAGAATGTGTGACTTTATTGTGTCTTCACGTTATGGTTCCCGAGACAATACTGAGCATTGTTTCCTTTGTCTATAGGAACAATGGCATGGATAACTCCATGTGAAAAAGTTATTTGCAGAAGTTGCTTGACAGTATTGTATTAATCTGTCAGAGTTGGGGATAGCAATTAAATTGTGGAACCAACAGAAAAGCAAATAAAAGCACAATGAGTGCATGCAATGTATCTAATGAAGAAAGTGGATGTGACAAATGAGCCAAGAGAAAGTCAAATCGTAATAGGAACTGAAGGACACTGGAAGGATTGCAATGGGGATTCTCCAGAGGATGGAGCTGGCATGAAACCAACAGAAGCTGCCAATCTCCTGGAAGAAGGGGTAACTGCCAGGCCGCAAAGCTGGCACATCCCCAGGGAGAGAAGGAGAAGTCCTTCTAACCAGAGTGTTCGTCACAGAAGAACATTTTGGTCAATGCCACTGGTGTCTGAACTCCTGGACTACAGGGAAGGAGCTGAGAGAAAAAATACTTGTAGGAATGCTCAGTCCCTTGTTTAAAGAAATGTAGGAGCAAAGAAACTGCAAAACCTGAACAGGTAAAGAAAAGCTGAGGAATAATTTAGGGAACAGTTTTAAATTCTTTTCAGTGCAACAGCTCAACAAGCACCGAAGAGCCTACATCAGTGGTACTGCACAAAGGATGTCAGCCAACAGTGTGGCAAGCGCTGTCAGCAGCTGATCTAGAAAGCAGCAGTGCTGTCATTCTGCCAAAATATTTGTTTCTGCAGTTATGACCAGAAGTTTGAAGTAACCCTTGATTAAGTCTCTCTGTGCAGCCAACACAGGCAGTAAAACCTTAAACCCCAGAAGACTGCCTGCTGGGCACCCATTTTATCAGGGACCTGCTGGGGGAGTGCAGGAGGGGGGTCAGACAGCCAAAGAGTCCTTATGGGATCAACCTGGCCAGCACAACCCACAGCATCCCGGAGCTTAAGGGGAATGAACGCTCCAGGGATAACACTCCCTGCCACCCACCAGCCCCCGGCTGACCGCAAAGTGCACGGAGGAGACTGCCTCGAGCCACTTTTTGCTGTTCTCAGGAGTCATCTGCCTTGAAAAGTGACAAATAATTTAAAAGAGGGGGGAAAAAAAAGTAAGAACAAAATACAGCAGCACAATCGAGTTACAAACAACTTCTGGCTTATTACACGACTCCATCCACACAAGCCCTCCGCAGGATATTGAGTTACACAATACTCTCCACCAGCAACAAAAACAAAAAAATAACTTACAGCCATTACATCAGCTGAACAGACCCAAAGGCAACAGCGTTGTTACCCAACAGCTTCAGACAGCTGATTAACCACATTTTGTGGGGTGTCAACTACACCACACCCTGCTTGTTCATAACTACACCGCTGACAGCAGAAGCCGGCAAGAGCGAAGCCTCTCGCCCCCCGCATGCACGCCACACATACACATGCTAATGCCACTGCCAGGACCATGCGTTTCACTTGTCACAAGCTCAGCTAGCAGTGCTTAAAAATCTTCAGTAAATAAATAAAATAGGTCCAGCAACTTAATGGCACATCTGGGCTTGTTATGAGGTGGTATAATGAAATAATTTTGAATTGCTTCACATTATATCACTTGCTTGGGGGAACAGAGGGCTTTAGGAAGAGCAGTGAAGGTGACTCTATGGCACTGCCTACACCCAACTTTATGAAGGGGGATGTTCACCCTTGACAGTGCCACTTTAAGATTCAAGAATCGTACTACGGTAGAGGGTCTTTTTTAAAAAGTCCTCCTACTTGTTCTATTCTGTTTCCTTCACATTCCTTGCACAACTTTTAGGTACATTTCATCATTATGTATGTTAGCGGTTCTGAGAAATTTAGAGTGATCTGCTCAGTTTGACACAGAACTGATAATGCATACTTTCCTTATAACCTCTCCTTTCCATGTGCCTGCTGGAAATTGTTTTTCATTGTTCATAAATCCAAGGATTGTTTACACTGGAATACAGGAAAAGCTAAAGGAGAATGCTGGTGTGTAAGCCATGGTGGCTTTTTTTGGCTTTTGCTGTGAAGTGATAAATGATTCTTGGTCCCCCATGGGTTAGAGGGCACCAAACTTCAAATAACTACAACATCCGATAACAAAGTTTTTCTCCATCATTTGCAATCAAAACATCAAGAACACAGCCCTCTGGACCTCTCATCCTTCATGTTCAATTGTAAATCCTGATTAAATAGCTTGCAGGTGTCAGGATTAGAGTATATTCATTGGGAGCCTAAACATAGCCCCAGCTGGGTTCCTCATTTGCCAGTTGTAGTTGCTTCTTTGTTTTGAAACTGTTGACAGTACAACTAAAAATATTCCTTTGGGTAGAGACAGAGTTAAATAACAAGCAGGATGAGTAAGAGAACAGCTGTAGATATTTTTCTGTGTTTAACATACCTGCCTTGTTGATTTATAGTAAGTCCTCCATATAATGTACATTCTGTGTAATCCAAAACATTTAACCTTTGGAGCTGGGGCTGTGATAAAGCTATCAAACACAGGAAAGGGTCTTGACAAGCCCTGTATTACCAACCTTTTTCTCAAACGAAAAGTGAAATATAGTTTCACCTCACTTTTAGTATACAACAAGCAGTATTATGCCTTATCAGTTGCTACCAACTAAACTGTATGCCAGACACCTACATAAACAGCAGCATGGAGATGGAGAAGAAAGGACATAATTTTGGCAAGTTCTCAGTATCTTATTCTGGGGAGTGTCCTATTGGTTTGGGCATGGCTTCGTTGCAGGGATGAGGATTTCAATCCTTCTTTTAAAAACAGAACCACATCAAGTAACTGCTCAAAAAACAGAGAGGCCATTTTCACAGTCTGCCTTTTGCACAAAAGTGAGCAGTATTTGCTAGTGCTCAAGATCATCAGTTTAAATTCAAATGCCATTATTATGGTTTTGTCAGCAAAGCAACATATCACAGTAGGGCAAGGGTACTCTTCTCCTAGTACTGTTCTCTCAAGATGTAATACCAAGGTTGCAACTCATTTTTATCATCAAAGAATTTCTATTGCTTTTTGCTATTTTGTCCAAATCCATGTTCTCTTTGGGTTCTAATCTGGAATTAAATTCTGGCTACTTCAAATTCCCTGAAGTTTTCAAATAGTTACCTATTTTTACTTCCTGTCCTAAACTCAAGAGTTTAGGACGCATTACTATGTTATAATCCCAAAGGCCACTTCCTTTCAGTGGCAGTGAATCAAGTTATATGGAATACATGAAAAGAAAGAGACATGTGTACAAAAGACATTACTCCTTTTGATACAAAAGAGTAGAGGGGAAAAAAATCTGAAAAATTTAATAGTCTTTTTATTATCCTGCACTGAAGAAAAAAAAAATCTGAGGGTTTCAGATAATCAGTCCAAGATAAGTTTAAACAAAATATTGACTACATTACACATCCGTATTTATGAGGGGGGAAGATCATCAGCAGACATGGGCCAAATGGTCCCAAAGCAATCTGCACAGTAGTGAGGCACTCACCTCGCTCATGACTAACTGAGCTCACTTTTCCCAGCATCAGTTCTCTGGAGAAATTCAGAGTACATTGTAGGGTCTATCTTTAATCCCGATATTTTAACAAGTTAACTTGCAAGGCTGCTAGAGTTTTAAAGGCAAGTTCTTCCAAGTAAATAATATAACAGAAAATATCAGGACTTAAGAGGATGCCATAGGGTTAATGCCAGGTTTTATAAGACTTCAAAATGGATTTTACCCAGTTCACATGTCAGGAGGCACAGCACGGAATCAATTTACAGCAGGAGCCAAAGATCACAAATTTTAGGGGAGCCTGGGGACTGATTCCCCCAATCGGTGCCGTGGGGTGCACAGATGAAAGAGCAAACTTGTTTTTTTTCTTTAATGGTGACAGTGTATTCTGAAATTACGCACAGCAGGCAGGAGAAACCTGCATAGATTTCAAAAGATACTGCAGGTTTGTGCGCTAAGCACACATTTAAGGTCCTAGTTAATGTGCTAGCCTTTCACCTCTGGAGGCCTAAGCTCAGATTTATCTAAGGTAAAAGTGAAGGAGAATTTGGGAGTTCTAACTTCTTAACCCTTATCAGTCATTAGTCCACATCACAGAAACAAAAACCAGTTATCAAACTTTGGATCAAACTCTGCTGACTTTTGCTATTCTGAAGTAAACCTGGATTAATTCATCTGAATACTAACATAGTTCTGGGTTTCCGCTGATGTAAACTGGACTTTCTGTACGAAAAGCCAAATTCTGTTTTTGTTTACACCACTGGAAACCTAGAACTGTACCAGTATTCAGATGTATCAGGCAGAGAAATTAGATGCAAGAAATGAGAGAACATTCAGGCACCTACCCAGACTGGAAAGCAGACTTTGTGCAGGTCCAAAATATTTGCTCAGAACTTGCTTGGAAGATGCCATGTCCTCTGGTTTCCTCGTCATACAGAAATGTTGTATAAGGATACCTTATAAAAAGCATGTATAAATTTGTCCTTTACTAATGCTGTTCAAGACATTATTAGAGTTCAAGATGTTCCAGGCAATTTCAAATAGATGGAGGTAATCCATCTCCTGAAAATGTAGAACACTATAAATGAATAAGATTTAATATTAAAAAAAAAATTGTAGCTATTTGCCTGGAGACTGTCCTGACAGAATGGTAGTCTGGCATCTTCCCATTGCAGAAATGAGTTCTTAAAACAGGGAAAAGAGCACTCAAAAGACCTATTAGATTACCCAGATCTGTCACTTTTAGGGTTCCTATAGGATTATTCCTAAATAATGGGACTTCCTAGTGTTTTTCTTTATCTCATTTCAGAATTTCAAAGCAATGAAGCACTCACTCTTTCTGCAGCCCAGTTTCTCTCACTTTTAAGAATTTTCTTCCCCATGCATTCATTTCAAATTTATCTTTTCCTAATTTTCTTTTCACGCATGTGAGTCAAGTGCATTATGTGAAATATTTCCTCTCTAGCCCTACCAATTACAAATCCAAATTATACTTAACTCTGTGTATTTCTATGCCAATTATTATGTATAAGATCTATGTTTCAAAGATTTGGCCTGCACAGGTTGTATCACATGGCAGGGTGTTACCTGGTACTTTTAAACAGAAGAGTCATTTCTCTTGAAGCTTGCTCTGGGGATACTGATGATATCCTCGGCCTTATGTGCAATAGAAAGCTATTCTGCAGCCACAGGTCTTGCATATAGTTTTCTCTCTCACATCTACCAGCTGTGCTTCCAGGTCTTTCCCCTGAAGCTCCTACACCTAGCCTTTAGACTGACCAATCTGTACCATATATTAGGGCTAAATGCACCTTTATTCCACTTGGTACTTACTAGAGAAAGGTAGAGTACTGTATTTATCTCCTTGCTGATACAGGTGAGGTTATATACAAATCCACTGATCCTATGCATAAATTCAGTCCTTTACAAAGTCATCTTGAAATCTTCACCATCCTCTCTGGCTACAGTATGTCTATTATTTTCTACTAGTAAGGGCAGTTTTAGTTTGTTGGAGGCTAACAATTTTTCTATTAGTGTGCTTCCTAAAGATAGATGTAATTTCTTGTAAGATATGATGTTCTTGAGAGGATGTATGGGTTTTGTTTGTTTGTTTTAAAACACAAGGCCATCCTAGCCAATTTATCTTTTTTTTTTTTTTTTTTTAATGATGAACACAACCACCACATTATCTCTGCATCACTGGCATTTACACATGAAAATGCACTTTCTTCTCTGTGCATTTGACTGCAGTTTCCTTCCAAAAGGATTTTCCAAGTTCTGTGAAAAAATACCTTTTCACACTTCACTTCAAAATCTTCATTGTCTACCGAGGGACAGAAACAGCTATGCATTATTTTTGTTTAAAAATATCTAAATAGCTTTGCTTAAGCTGATTTGAAGAAAAAAATAAAAAAATCCAAGTTTCCTCTGTAACCATGACTTAAGTCCCTCTTACATTTAACTTCAAACTGCATGTGTATAAGGAGCCCAAAAATACATCCATTATAATATTTCCACCTTGGTAGCAGACATATTTTCTAGGAGGACACCAAAAATCACTCTTTCAACCCACTCAGAAATGTTCCTCTTTGCCGTGAAAGAGCTTTGAGTAAGCTTTGTTAATGAGGAACCTATGAAGCCCTCGGCAGGTTGAGAGATTGTCACTATAATCATTTTTATAACCACCAAGCCAAAACCTCACCTTATATATTCACTAAGGTCTCCCTTCCCCATACTCACTCTTTCCAAGCTTATTCAGTAATCATGGGTATGCACAAGCCTAGCATACGCAGCCATTTCAGTGCTGTGCACTAAGAGTTCTGACTTGAACATACATGTTAGAAGTTTGGCGGTTGTTTTTGTTGCATGTATTGAACAGTACATTGCCTGTACTTCAAATGACAAACTGGTTTCAGAAACAGGTTTAACACAACAGCATGAATAGCAATGAAAAGGGCCACTTCTGTAAGTCATACGTCCTACCCTTCTCACACACCTCATCATGCACACAAAAAAATATGTCAAAGCAGAATAATTAGACATTGGAAAAGAGCCATTTGTGCCCAGTAAATTATACTAACAGAAAAGATGGGTCAAACAATCCCATGCAAAGAGGAAAAAAAGAAAATCAGACCACGTGTAAAATATGACATATTACAATCTGGCACGGTAGACAAGCCTCTAATGCATGGAAACACATGGAAACAAATACAGTAGACTGCAAGACTGAACACAAAATGACAAGCTACATCTTAGCACTGGGAGAGGTAGTCACAACATACTTATTCTGCTAAAAATCTTCCTTCTGGCTCATTTCCTTTGTTTTAGGACATGGTAAAAAAGAAAGAAAAAAAATATACACACACACACATATATACATACATATACACATACATACACACACCCATATAAGCTCTTCTGAGATCTTTAGGTTTTTTCTAAACAGGACGGGTGAGTGATGCGAGGCGGACAGAGGACTAACCTCCTGCGCAACAGCTTGCCAGAGAGCAGAGAAGCGAGCTGCACCACAGAGCAAGCGTTCTGCGCCGAACATACACAGAACACAAGCTTTCTCTTTAGGGGCTCCCTGTAGGTGTGAACAGCCAAATGCTTTGAATGTCTTCTCATATGATCAAACACAGCGGACATGCTCATTCACTGGCACAAAGCTGAGGGAATGTGGATGCAAGAGGTTCACTTTGTAACCAGAGTGAAATAACCTGAAGCTTTTCTTCAGTGTTGTTCTATGTCTACATATGAAGAAACATTTCCCCAAACGGCAGCGTCTTCATTCCGCTCTAGTTCAACAACTGAAGATAGAAACTATGTGAAAAATAACAGTATATTTTATTTTAACTGGTGTTTAAACTCTGTTTTCTTATTGCCATCAATTAAGTTATTACATATTCTTTCCAGGAAAGACAAATAATCTGACCTGTTCATATTGAACTGCATGCATACAGTGCACGTGTGTGTGTAAACAGAGAGAGATGATAAACCTGCATGTCTTATATAAGCAGTTGGTTAAACAAATCATTTGCTGATTTAACGTTTACATTTCATCATTACAATATTGTCAATGCCCTGAAAAAATAATTTCAGACAGCATAAGTATGATAGATAGTCGGGTGTCCACAGAGTTGTCTGGATTTTATTTGTCAAGAATGACTTGGAATAAATCTTGATCTTAGAGGCTAGAACAAGAGTGCTGCAAGATAAATTATGGAACATCCTTCAACTCAAGCAATTGCTATTTTAAAGGAAACTCGCTTAGTTTCTAACAAACAGATTATTCTGATTCAAGACCACCCCAAGCAAAGCATAAAGGCATTTATTTAAGTTTAAACACTTGAGTGGGCTTTTTGGATTGCTAATCAACCTGTTGCTCCTGTTCTATTATTCATTCAGAAAATGCCTCTGTTTTTTGTTGCAGATGATATTCAGCACCTCCTGTGACAGCATTTTAGCTCTGCCACAGGCAGATGTTAAATTTGCCTAAGACACCAAGCAATACGCATCCAGCATTCCAGGTCTCACAATTTGCACCTCACTTTTTCACTCTCACTCTTATATCCAAACCACAACAGAGTTGTCTGCTGGACCTGAAATATGCTAGCAGAAAATGGCATCAAAGGATGCACAGTCAAAAATCAAAAGTGGCCCAAGAAGTGATATTGCCTGTAACTGTTGCATTGGCAAGAAAGAGGGAATCAGTTGCCCATGGTGAATAGCATTCAGAGATCAAAATGATTTTCAATAGTAATCTAAAAAGCTAATAGAAATTCTAATTTGTACATTTCAGAAGGTATCTAGCATGACCCAAATCTATAGTTTAATACTAGCAAAAATACCGCTTTACATAAAGATGATGACTTTTCAGCATACGTCTTCACTGAGCACATGAATTACACAAACTTTCATAACAAAGTAAAATAAATTTGAGATCAAGACATACCCACTGAAATTAATACAGCCCTCCTGGTGACACATGTCCATTTCTACACATTTTTGCCTTAAATGGGCAAATTCTCCCTAAGCAATACAGGTAATTATCTTCAGAACAATTATGTTCTGAATGAGTTGCTACAATATGTTCTACAAATTCAGATTCTGTCTTCCTAACTGGTTCCCGGAATATGATGGGACTTCTGAAAATTCTTTGTAGTCATAAAAAAATAGCCCTCTCATACAATCGCCAATATTTAAATCAACAAGCTCTAATCTAATGATGTTTCACAGAACTTTATGCCTGATCTACCAGTAAGCATTTTCATCAAATATGATGGCTAATTTTACTCTATGTAATAGAAAGCTCTTTCATGTAGCATAATTTAAAATGACCACATTTTTCAGCAAATGAAACGACATGTTGCCAATGAAATTTAAGCAACCTCAGGAGTACCATAGAGGTTTGGCTAAATAATGATCAGATGAAAAATTAGTTGGTTAAGTCTTACCAAGGATGTCCACACATTAGAGTTAAGTCTGCACTAGAACACTGCATAAACACATACTTCTTGGGTTTTTTTTTTTTTTCTTTTTTTAAAGTGAATGTTTTTCATTTGGAGATTATATCACGAACAGATGTAGGATAATGTTAATAGTCCCTTCTGGAAACATTAATCACAAGGTTTTACTTATTATTTGGTGTAAGCATTTAAAAGTTAAAGCATTTCCAGAACTGCCACCATTGAAATATTCCTTTTGCTTAAAGCTAAATTACAAAACAGTAATTTATTTTACAGTCCCAGCACATTTTTAAGGCACATAGAAGAAGGAAAATGGCAGACAATGTCTTGTTCTCATGGTAACAGTGTAGACTGACAACTGTAAGCCTGTTTCTACTTTAGGAAGGGGACTGAAAACCCAAGTCTACCAAACTGTTTCAATGTTTGAGCAAGTTTTAAGTATCCACAAAAAGAAATTTTGGTTGTCAGCATGATACTAACATGATGCCTTCAAAGGTGGATTGCCCATTCCCAGCTCACCGAGCAAACACTAAGCAGAATCAAAGTAAGTGAAGGCCAGCGCCTTGTTACCAAAGACACTTCAGTTTCTCTTCCACATGTACTCTGATATGCAAAGCATGGTGCAGGTGAAGTGGTCTGCTACTACTTCAAAATACTTGTTAACATGTGTGCAGAAATGTGCCACTAACTATATTCAAAAGACTAAGAAAGTAATACAAAAAAGCCCATATCCTTCCATTTGCAGGTAATGACCTTGCAGTTGCTTCATTGTCCTGGAACTCGGGAACTCCACATTATTTTTCCAGTTCAAGATTTGCTGTGTGTCACCCTGGACAGGTTCAGCAAAGTCCTTACAAGCACATTTGGATCTAGGCTATTGAAGAAAATATGTAAGACCTTAAAGTGTCAATAAAACGTAATCTAACATGGCAGCACAGTCTCAACATCTCCAAAATCAGTCTGCATTCACACTTCACCAAGTTGAAAGTTATTAACTGCTTCACATGAGACAAAGGTTTTTAAGCAAGCAGATAAGACAAAGACTATTCGCTTGTTTAAACAGTACTATATTTGTCAGCATTTAGACACCAAGCACTTTTGCTATAACATCCTCCATCACCTCTTCCTTTTTCAAATATACAGGATGAACATCAAATAAACTCCTCCAGGAGATACCCCTCTCTCTCCACTCAACTAAGCACCAAGTTTTTAGGTTGTTCAGGGGATGTGAAATGAATCCTGAAGTCTATTTAAACTATTCTCACATCTCTAGTTCTGAAATTTCAGCCTTTATCTGCCTTGATCTACCTCTGCTAACTGGTCCTGCTGGATCTTGTCTTGTCACCTCTGTGGAACAAAAGCGGTGTGTAAAGTAAAAATGGAACTGCTTTTGTTGCTATGTTTAGTAAAAAGGACCACATCTTCCAGTCTTCCAGTCTGTACAGAAAAATGGCTTAAGCCTGTTCCTTGGCAAACTGATTCTCTATTTAGTTTCCACAGTATAATTTTCAAAATGTACATGTGAAAATGCAAGCACATGCACTAAGGATTATTTTGACACATGGTATCCATCATTTGGATTTACTAATTTTCCAAAATAAACTGTTTTGTCAGTTTCCCTGTGCATGTGAATTTTTGAGTACAGGCAGTGTGTACTGTTACGAGACATTCATGTGCTGACCTTCACAAAACCAGAATTGTTAGTAAAGCTGAGGTGGTAGGAAGCGCTCCATTTTCATTTTGGCCACAAGACTAAAACAGCCACATTTGAAAAGAGGCACTGGCTGTCACTAGCTTGTGACCTAATTCTGCTACCTGACACGAGTGATCTGACTGCGAAGCTGGTGTTAACAGAAGTTGCTCACCCAACAGAGGGGCTGTAGAATCAGATCCTTTCTGAAAACTTGCCTATATACGACATGCACAAACCAGGCCTACACAAAGAGCAGTAACTGCAGTTTATTTCCAAATCTAATTCCAGAGGCTCTATGTTCCTTTAGTTTGGCACAAGTATGTACAAATCACACAGACTCAGAGCCAAGTTTTGTATATTCCTTCTCATTCCTAGAATCAGAGCTTAAATCCTACTTTTATGCAGTATACTCTACTACTTCCCAATCACAAGGTATTCGCATATGTTGGGTTTACTGAAAGACCGAACCCAATCAGCCTTTTTTTTTTTTTTTTTTAAATAGTTCTAGCATATTTCCAGGTAAATACACTGGATTTGAATGTATTTAGAAATCAAAATTCCACCCCTTATATATAGCCTCCCAGTGGCTATGGGACCTGTTGATGTTACAACCATGGTAAAGAAGAGTTACCAACGTAAGCAGTACAAAGCTGCAGCACGCTCCCTACCAGTCCACAGAACAACGTAACTACAGTTCTTGCCTTCACTTGAATCTTCCTTCTGAAAAGTGTTTAAACCACCACACACTTTTCCAAGAGAATTCACATGAGATCAGTAAATATGCATTTTACTTATAGTAAATCATGGCTCACCTGCATTTTACCCAGCAGCTTTTTCAGCACTCATGCACACCATTTCCAAATGACCTCTGTTTGAAAGAGCTCACAACACAACTTTCAAGGGCTGCAAAATCTAGCTTCTAAATAGACTGAATTAATACTAACTTTTCTTCAATTTAGGCTGGTCTCATATGGGGAGGGAGTTTGCATAATCACACGATCTGCCCTTCTTTCCATCTGAACAGCCATAATCCCAAGACCTGTTTTTATTATGCCAAACCCTTAAAGCACCAGCCTTGCTCCTTCTCCTTCCACCAAAGGCGGAGAGAAGCTTCAGAGAAGCAACAGCAGTCACCATCTCCAAAGCACCAGAGAAAAGCAAACCTGTTTTGTCAGGACTCTGTTCCCCAGATCCACCTTAACTTCCCATTCCTGTGTCAGATACAGCCCAAGTGCTGTCCTCCTACTCCTTGAGGCAGGGAAACCGAGTTTTACCTTCACTGCTGAAAAGCCTTCACCTAGCAGTAGGTAATACTGGTATCCCTCCATGAATTACATTACGGAGGTAAAGTTCCTGTTTGTAGACTCTTCTTTGCTTCCACTTTCCTACTGTTGCAGTTGTCCAGCACGGCCAAAGCACTCAGAGTCTGAAAACACATTTTGTTTATCTCAGCTCCTGGGTACCCAGCTCTGGACAACAACATCACAACTGTCAAAGGACCTTCACCAATTTAAGTCCAGGATTAGAGAATACTCCTGAAAACAAAGTTAGAAACAAAATACTAACACTGAACAGCTTTTTAACTAAGGCTCTCTCACTGGACTAAATGAAACCCTCCCACTGTCCTTGTGGCATGGCCTGCAGCTGCACTCCTCATCCTCTCTTAGCAACTTCTGTGGCTGCATGAAGCGGGCAGTGCACAGCAGTCACTACTGGAGATCCTCATTAAGCCAGTACATCACTGCAGCTTCCAACTCCACTTCAGAAGATGCAAAGGAATATGCAGTGGAATATATATTTTTTATTTCTGTATAAAATCCACATATTCCAATAATACAGACTTAAAATTAATAAAACTTGTCTCCATTTTGAAGCACTGCTCCTGCCTCAAGGAGTACCAAGTAAAAGCACTTCTATAACTGGAAATAATTTATTTTATCACAAGTATCTGTATACAGAAATAATGAAATGCTCCTTAAACAGTATAATCAGGCTTTGTAGCAGAAGAAAGTCCATTGTGGAAGGGCACAGAATTTCCCACCCACCGAGCCCCAGAGCGTGGCTGCCACCATGACATTTGACTTTGCGCCTGTGGTATTACATGACACAGTAATGGCAGTCGGTGTTTGCAGTTTGCAGTTTCTGGCAGAATCCCCAAAGTAATTTTCAGTTAAAAGGTTAGATGCTGGTACTTGTCAAATGTGAAGACACACAGTGCCGTAACGATATGAAATAGCTTCCTTACAATTAAATTAATTTCATCAGGTATTTAAGTAGGGGTTGCGAATATTATGCCTTTGAGTAACTTGACCAAATACCTAAATGAAGTGCAATCATTTTCTGTCACTACTGTGTCCCACAGTGGAATACAAGCCTGGCCTTCAAGTCCTTTCAACTGAACAACTCAAATACATGTAGGTCCAACATACATTGAATATTTTTGTTTCCATTAATAACCCATTTCCATTAAATTAGCAAAAAAATGACATTTTTATTTCCACTGGTGGTCTCTTTTTCCCCTGAATAGGTAAACTAGCCACAAATGAAGAAACAGTGATGCTTCCAGACAATCACACAGAGATTGCCAAAAGGCAATACTGAATAAATTAATCCCCCTCCAGGTTAACTTTCCTCTAATCAAACTGTTAGCAGAATTAATCCTCTTTCATAGGTTCACAGAAAAACATTTGGGAAATAGAACACACCTGAAACAAGGAAAGCACAAGAAATGATACATAACCTGTGGGAATTCAAGGCTCTGTTCTCCCTACAGAAAACTCACTAACAAGACCTTCATAGTCTTCAGATGGACCAGCAAGACTTTAATAAGCTTCCTTGGACTGAACATTCACTCTTGCAAGCACTTAATTTCTAGGTGTTTCAGTTTCCTCAGGTGTAAAGGGGCACTAATGATGCTTACTCTAATTTGAAATGCACTTAGACATCTGTCAATGGAAAATATTTCATAATGGCTGTTTTTGATTTATTTCATTTTCAAATCTTTTAATTAAAAGAACATTCTCAATGCTGCTCATATTACATGTCAGGATCTCAGTGCACAGACCGATGCCTAGATCACTGTTTGAACTGCTGTGGGATTTTAAAAACTATGTAATTAAAGCTTTGATTCAGCAAAGTCTTATGAATGCACTGAATGTAAATGATGGGATTACTCTTGCATTTAAAACTGAGCATGTACAAGACTTATATGTTTAAATGCAGAAGTTCAGCTTGACCGCAAGAAACATACTGCATACAGAAACAGAACAAGAGTAAATCTTAATTTCTCCATGCAGATGTAGGTGACAACCCCCCACTCCTAGCCTTATAGCTTGTCCTCCATTCATCAGCCAGCATGTTTATTTTTGCTGTATGTGATGTGACTAGCAGAACTTAGGCAATGAAAACTTTTTAATCAAGTGAAGATCTTTGGAAGAAAAAAAAGCCAAAGACCTGCTCCACTTTTTAGAGTGCAAGGTCAAGAGTTATATACACACATTTAGAACCCAGTTTCATTTACTTAAATTTATAACTGAGGAAAGGAAACATTTCTTCATACAACCTGTGAAACCCACTGACACAAAAAGTTACTGAAATAAATAACGTTACAGTATTGTAATGTTACAGTAACAGAAACAAAACAAGATAAGAATATTACCTTTAATAATCTATGTACTTATGCAGATATAACAAGCATATGTCATCTTAAGCTGCAGGATAAGATCTCAACCCACATGAGTAAATCAGAGAGAAGTTACTTCTATTTGATACACAGCATTTCTCTTACCTCCAGATAAAGCCTTGCAGAAACATGTTTTTATGCTCTCACCTATCAGCGAAGCTACAAGGTTTTCAACCAGTAGATATACAAGCCGGTGCTGTATTTCAGTACCTACCAGAAGCAAAAATTCAGAAATTAGTCTCCTGCTACCAGGAGTTGTCCCTCAATCCCCACATTGTAAGATCTGACTGCAATAAAAACTAAAAACTGAAATACATACATTGCTATTGAGCAAGAGAGCCTGAAAGGTAGCAGAGATTTTTGAAGGATTAACTCAGCTCACCTCAATTTTATCAACTCCAACGAAGGGCATAAAGAGGAAGCGCTATAGCCGTCTTCCACTCGTTGCAGAAGCGAGGCAGGAGACAGCAGGCAGCGCTACCTTCACCAAGCATTCCCCAGAGACAGGGCCTCCTCGCAGCCCCTCTGCTCTTGCCTCTACTCCTGGGAAAGGCCCTGCGGAATCATGGGATACACGGGCCTGACTTTAAAGCCCCAGCAGCGTTTTTTAGTGGTGGGAATGAGTTACTCCTACACTCCAAGGAATGAATAAGAAACTGGGGAGAAAAGATAAACTATGTATTTGTTCCTGATTTGTTGTTCATTTTCTGTGTTTATTTCTCTTCGTTCTTCCTCCTTCCAGCCAGAGGCGGAACAGGCTGATTTCTTTCCTGCTTTCCAGGCTTGCTTAAAGAAATATAGTTGGTTTATGTGAGGTTTAAAAGACAAACAAGTCATGGGAAAAGGAAGGAAGGAAGCACAGAACAGCAGAAGAGATGATATCTGAAAATTACAGGAGACAAGGCAGTGGGGCTGCCCCACACGGCTTCTTCCGTGCCAGGGAGCCCTAAGCAAATGAGCACTCTTTCTAACATGCAAAGAGGAAGCCTCAGCTTTGGTAGCCTTTTCCATTCTGCCTCTATTAATCTCTATGCATCTGCAAGACCACTTTTTTTAAGCAAAACCAAAAATCACAACTGGGTTTCTTTCCCCCTCACAGTAAATTTGCCCTGTGCACAGCCCCTGCTACACGGCCACGAGGCCAGCCGCGGCCCCGCTTCCTTCCAGCCCAAAAGCACCTCCGGCAGCAACGCCGTGGGCAAGCGCTTCGGCGCTCGCCTGCGAGGCACCTCCCTGGCGCTGCTACGATCAGTTTGGCACCTGGGAGCTCACTGTAATGTGGTAACTGCCCATGCGTGTGCTCTTACCCTCCACTAAATGTGCTAAACAGGAGCTAAGGTGGCCTCCTCTCCTCTCCTCTCCCTGTGAGGTTCCTCCTGCGGCAGAATTAGGGCAGTGGTGAAGGCAGTCAACCCAGCGGACCCGGCAGGCTGTGTTCCCCCTTCCTTTGTTCCTCTGAGTAACTCGTTTCTGTACATACGTCCAGCCTTACGCATGTGAAGTACGCCAGCAGCAGCCAAATTGAAGAGAAAGGGTTTTATTTCTGTATATTGTTTTATAAGACCATTCCAAAAGAGGAGAGACCACCAGGAGATGGTGAAAGAGAAAAAACTGGGAAAAAAGGAAGCAAGTAAACAGGAGAAAATGAGGGAAAGTGGAAAAAGATGAACTCTTATGCTCTGCAGGTATCAGGAGCTTGGGTCTGATGGAAGAGCAAGGGAGAGAGAGAGATCTAATGAACAGGCTGAGATAGCTAAAGTTTAGGAAAGGAAAGGTAGTTTAGCAACAGTATTTGACTAGACTGAAAATGAGATAGGCAGGCCAAAAAATAGGAGGAAAGATTCAAGTAAAGATATCCTTCGGGCTTAGTAAGAATGCTGTGGGATAGATTTAGAGCTTTTGGATTAAAATACTTTTATCAGAATTATGAGCAGAGTCAGCATCTCAGTTTATAAGGAAATTTCCATTCAGGAAATTCATAATTGCAGCTTTCACTACCAATCAAGAGGAGAAGATGAGATTCTTTTTATTTTTTTTAAATTGCACAGTAAGTCAATGGATGGAAGGGTTGATTACTCCACATAGGTATAAACTGTGGGGTGCGGGAGCACTCGAAGAGTGCAATGGTCACTCTGTTTTAAACCAACAACAAAGAAACCACAGTTAATGCTGAAGTTGCATTCAGAACAACTAAGTTCTTTATGGCCTTCCCTTATCATAAAACTATGGCACTAGAAAAGGATTTTATGAGCTATTCTGCCAACTCCTTCTTTATCAAGCAGTTCATAATAACCTTGTTATTCCCATGTTTCATACAGATAGCTACAGCTTTTTCAATAAGATAAAGTCAACTTCCATTAATTTTAAAATAGGTTTTAAAGCTAGAGCCAGCTTTATCAAACTCTCATTCTGTTTCCATACATATAGATTTCACTCACCTATTTTGCCAGATTTGCATAGTTTAGTTTCATATTCGGTCAATCTTGATTCCTTCTGGGAAACCTAAACAGCTGTATATCCAGCTCTCTCAGTTTATTCTGTCAACAACTTTGCTGTTTAATTTTAATTCTTCTATTGTAATGTCCATTTTCCAGAGAATTGCCGTTCAGTGAATTTACCATTACCTTTAAGCACCACAAGTAACAGATACTATTCAGGATGACAGAGGATGAAATATTGCCTTAGAGAAGTCAGCAATGTCATGTGTTAACTCAGCATGAGAAATGACATGGATTCTGGTCTTTGCACCTCTAAAAAGAAATAGCAGAATTAATGAATGTATGGAGAGAGCAGCTAAAGCGGTCAGTGGTATGCAGCAGCCGACTCATAAGGAGAGACCCAAAAGACTAGGATTTATCAATCTGGAGGGATCAAGGGAGAATACAATCAGGAATCCCCAAATGAGGAAGGAGGTGTGAAAAATGAATGCAGACCTTTTATTCACAAAAATCCTGCAATTTTAGGGCTATTAAGAGGCACTCAATGAGCAAGTAAGACAAAACAGATAAAGACTGCCCCTTTACACAGGGGGCAGTAAACTTCTGGAATGTGCTGCCACAGGAGCTGGCAAGGACAGGCTATATCAGCAGGTTCAGAAAGGGATTAGACAAATTCACGGGCAACAGGTCCATAAGTGAATACAGGATGGAAGAGGTAGGCTGTACACACTGATATCTCTAATACAACAACTGCAGATGCTGGGGAGCATGAGGAGAAAGCAGCTAGGCTCACATGCACTCCCTGCGCAGTGTCTCCTATTGCAACTGCTGGAGCCAGAGTACTAAGCTGCACTGACCCAGTAAGGCATTTCTTATCTTTTTGTTTAGATGAACTTATGCAAACAGTCACTTTCTTTAACTATTTATTACGGAAATGTTAGCTGACGTGTATACCAAAAAGATCAAGATAGTGACACGCAAGTCAAATTATTTGTGAAAGCATGCAGCCAAAGCAGGATGCTGGAGGAGAGAGGTGTGTGGAAATGTCAGAATGCATTAACCTGTATTGTATATAGATTAGGCAAAGAGTGGCATCGCTGTATATAATTTTGAAGATCTGACCAACAGTGCTACTCATATTTATCTGCAGGTACAGTGCACTGGTGTATATACAAAAAGTTTTTCACAATTCACTAATTTCCAGCTGCAGACATCATACAACAGAGAAGCTTCACATTTAAAACTATTTCTGTGTCAAGCCAGTATGCAAACTTTGAGACTGGGCGTTCGACAAGTCTTTAGGAAGACATAACATTGAGAAAAACATCTCTATCCTTCCTGCGAGTAATTAGCATAGCAAGTTCCCTGAACAAAAGCCCTTCTTTCAAGAGAAGTCCTCCCAAAACCACAAGGAGCATGGAAATATATCTTAAGTAATGCATCTTAAAATTTTCAGGTTATATTACAAACACAGCTGCACAAACGTTAGCATACAAAAAAAAGAATTTTAGCCAATTAGCACGCGCATCACCATTTAAAAACCCCTTTGCTGTCATTTTTTGTTTCAGTCAGAAGAACTTAAGTTTCAATTGTAACTATTCCAGGATATTTATTTTATGGTAATCCATTTTTCAAAAGTTTGAATCTACTTTACTTTCATTGAAATAGATGTTTCTAAAATGAAACATCTGGCTAAAAGAATAAGAGTTTTGGCATTGTTGGTCTTTAAATATCTTACATATATGAACCTATGGTGACATGCACATCAAAAGGAGAAAAATTAAGGAGAAAAGCTGTCATAGGCTTAATCCAATGCCAGCAAGACAATTGTTTTTCTTCTGAAATAGGAGTATTACAGCAGCTTTCAAAGGATTTCAAAGGTACAACTTATCTTGACCAGAGAACATAAAACACTGATTGACATCTATATAAATTTCCACGCAGCATATTTATTTTCACATACTGCTGCATTGTATTGTTATGAATGGGCAATATTTATGAAAGATCCCTCTCTGAATACTACATCATTCTGATTAGACCAGGAATATGATGAAAATTTTATCAACAAGATTTTAGCTGTTAAGACTGTTAAACTGTTAAGACAGTCCTTTTAACGAGAACAAAGTCATTCTGGTTTCAAGATACCTTCCTTCTTGGGATGCTCAGAGCGGGAGGTACATGAGGAAGGACTTTAGCAAAGGTGTTTTTGAGAAAATTATAGATACAAATTAAACTGTGAATGTGAAATGTTTTCTTTATTAACAGGTAAAAATGCATGGTGCATCTAAATGCATTATGTGGAATAATTATGTCATTTGTGCTGTTATTTGGTGCAAAAGGAGTGTTATAAAAATAAATGGTAAAAGAGTATGTGAAAATCTGGAATAAAAGTTGGCATGAAATCCCAGCCCATGAAATCTGGAATAAAAGTTGGCACTGTGAAGCAGTTCTAGTTCTGTACACTGATTTGCTAGTCTTTCAGAGGGGTAATCATAGAGGCCCTTTAAAGCAGCTTCAGTGCCTTCACTTTCAAAACCATAAGGATTTGTAAAACTTTATGGCCTTCTAGGAAATGCAGTTTTCCCTACAGCAACAAGGTTTGATCTATTGCAATGAAAATATCTGAAGGCATTACAGATTCTCATGTTTAACCACTGAATCAAAACCAAAACATCATGTAGTTTCTACACACTCCTTAAAACACTGCCATCCAAGTGTTAATGAAAGCAGAGTGTCTTAGGATCAAACAAGAATGAATGAAGCTCCTCTACAGGACTAGAAAAAATCTTTGGAGTCATAGCATCAGCTTCTTCCACAAGAAAGCATACTGTATAATTCCTTTAACAAACTGATTCAGCTCTGCAATAAAACCAGTTGTTTCTTCTTAGTCCCATTATGCTTATTCCAGAATCTGGCTCTTCTGTTAGCTAGAAATCTAAATTCCAGCTCAGATTTCCTCAAGGCCGGTTTATATTGATTTGTTTATGTTGCAGGGTTGTCTTTTAACTAGCACTACTTTTCGGGTATTTTCTCCCATGGATGCATTTATAAGTCACATCTCAGATTTCATTTCATTTTGCTAGGCTAAATAAACCATGCTGCTTTAGTTTCTTCTTGCAGATATGCTTATCATTCCCATGATCCTGGTAAGTATTCTTTGGACTTGTTGCCAACATGGAGAACCAGAGCTGTACATGGTATTCAGAAAAAGTTTTATCGTGCCTTGTCTGGCACGAATACTTTCCTATTTCAACCGGGAATATTTGGTCAGTCTTGAAGCCCATTTGCCCTTTTGTGCCTGGATCATATAGCTGGTTACTAGTTATCCTGTGATCACCTAATGTACTCAGGTCTGTCCCTTCCTCTGTTGTTTCCAAACAATGAGTTCCCAGTTTATATCAGAAATTGTAAGTAATCCCAAAGTGCCTGACCTTGCACTTTGTTCCATTAACTTTCAGCCTGTTTCTATTACTCCAACCTAAAAGTCATCCATTTCTTCCTGTAAGATATTCCTGCCCTTTCTGCATTAGCAATGGCTCCCAACTGTATATCATCATCAAATTTCATCAACATTCTTCTGCTTTTTATGCCAAGGTCATTAATAAAAATATAAAACATATCCAGTCCCCAGACTGATCGTCAAGGAACTTCATTAGTAACCTTCCTTCCTGCCCAGTACTTCCCCTTTCAACAGACCCCACTCTTGTCCCTGCTTTAGCCAGTGCCTTCCCCACCGCTCCTGTACAGATCCCCACCTCTTACAGTTTAGCAAGGAATTCCCTGTTGCTCCCTACCAAATGCTCTGCTGCAAAACACCTAGAATGGATTCACTTTCTCTACACAAGCTGCTATTTTAACAGAAGTACCCATTTAATAGGTTATGATCTAACGTCGCCAAGTCCATCTCACATGTTATCTCATTTTTCTTTCATCTGCACTTTAATTATATTTTCCCTTTAACACCTGTTCTCAAGCCTTGCGAGCACAGTCGATCCAATGCAGGAGGGTGCATGGACTGGCATGCTGGTTCCCATCCTTGGTGTGAGCCTGGTTTGGTTTGTTTCCTCCAGTGGCTCAGTAAGTACTAGGAAAGCCCAGAATTGTAACCATTCTTGAAGAATAATTTTAAATAACGTTTCTTCCTGTTTGCTTTTCTGCCAATAGATTGGAAGACAAAGTGTATTACACAGAGATTGCTCAGTATTTTTTCAATCTAGAGCATTTGTTTGAGGGAGATCTTTATCTTCAGAAGAAAAAGGCAACACATGAAAAAGCTTCTGCACAAGGGGAAACTAAATAAAATAGCCTTTTCAGTTTGGAAAAAGGATAACATGGAGGAAATACAGTAGAATTCAATAAAATCAGAAATGCTATGAAAAAGTTGAACAGGGAATGACTAGTCATTATTTCTCACAGTAAAAGAATAAAGTAGGGATTCCACATAAAATGATGTAAAACTAACAAAAAGGAAGTATTTGTTGATATGTGGAAGTCAGAAGTAAAAATGGCTTATGAAAGAGATTTGATCAGTTCATGAAAGACAGGCATGTCCGTGTCTATTAAAAACAATAACCCAGCTCAAGATACTCTTAAGTTGCCAGTTTCCAAAATGGAGAGGGTCTTTATCTGTCCTAACTGTTGGCACTTCATTAAATGGATATTTGGTCTGACAAAGTACTGCTTTCTGTAAAACATGATTGACTGGGACACCAAATACAGCTAATTCATTTCATGATCTCCAATTATATTATTCATGTCACCAAATGCAACTCAGGCCTCTTCATCAATACATAGGAAATATCCCTTAGAAATTAATGGAACATATTTCCTTACCCTGTTCATCCACCCACACAAAATTCCACAAGACTGTACAATCCTATTTTATCATGCTTCTCAACAATTTACTCAGCTCTCTGCTGAACTGAACTTGGTCCCACATCCCCCTTACACAGCACAGAAAGTATTTCTTCCTTTTAACTTTTGCATTACTCGAAATTGTGTGATAACAAAACATAAATAACTAGTCATGTATTGAAAAAGATGGAGATCATTTTTACAGGAAACCTTAGCACGTAGCCTTACTCTAATGAAGCATCTCATGTCCAATACAAACTCTTTTTGATAGTATACCTGTAAGATCCAACACACTCTAGAGAGTTTCAGCTCAGCCAAAAATATGTTTCCTGCTGAAGCATAAGACAAAGTCATGGTCCCCAGAAGGAGGTTGTGGGTGGAAAAGAGATGGGGGCTGAATCATTTTTCTCCCAAAATCAAGGAATTGTTTTGGCTTCTTCTTTGCTGAGGTCATTTTGTGTCTGTGTAGATAATAATAAATAAATACATTGTAATCACTGTGGATTTATGAGGCAACTGAAGCTATTTGGGCTCTTGTAGAAGTAAGGCTGGGAAAATAAGCTGGCAATTATTTTGATGTGTCACATGCCCAACTAAAACAAGTTTAAATATAAATTTTCCTTATTCATCTATACTTTAAAGTAAAAAAGAACAAAAAGAATCAACCACAGCTGGTATTAAACCCATACTGTGTGGGCAGCTATAATGTGCCCACTTTGCAGACTTCCGAAGGAGCACTCATTACAACATTGACAAAGCAAATCTTACCCCAGCTGACTCATACACACCCTTGGCAACGAGCTCTCTTCCTGCTTATTTTTCTGTCATAAATTAATGTTCCAGATCCTACACCACCAGCTACACCCTGCTGATTTTGTATCATGCTTATGAACACAATAGAATCATTAGAGGGTTTCTCCAGATGAGCCTCCACAGAAAAAAACCTCACATTTTGTTTTGTTTTTCCTGAAAGGAAAAGTTCTCGGTGTGGCATCTTAATTCCGAGATCTACTGACTGCTGTGGCAAGCTGTCTCTACCTCTAAGATGCCAGCTGCTTCCTCTACAGGTGTTAAACTTCTTTTGAGCTTTGAAGAGCTTCCATAGGAAAAGGCAAGTTTCAAAATATTAGGAAATAATAACGTGACATTTCCAGAACTGGACCATACAGATCAATTCATCCAGGTATGTCATCTGTATGAAGCCTATGATCTGCTGAAATTATTTTCAAACTCTGATTTAAGTAAGTGTTATATTACCCCTAGCACTGCTCTTCCCAACACAAGAGTGGACTGCTGCAAGCTACTGATGGTCCTGGGCAACCTGTTCTAGCTGACCCTGCTTGAGCAGGGGGGTTGGACCAGATGATCTCCAAAGGTGCCTTCCAACCTCAGCTGCTCTGGGTGACTCTGTGCACTTCAGCACTGAACTCCCACTCACCGGTAGCTTTGGCATACAGAAGGACACAGGGAACTGTATTGGGACCCCTACCAACACAAGAAACACATAGCTCAGACTTTCTCACAGCATTTTATTGGCAGCTTTTTGCCATTTTGACTGTAGATTTATTTCATTAGACTTACATGAAAAAGGTATAGTAGGTTACTTTGACATTTTTGAGTTCTCCAAAGGACTATAGATCTCTTCCCGGTATCTAAACCTTGAAGAGGTAAGAGACAAGGAATGAGACACAAGGAAACCCAGCCATTTCAGCTGTCAATACATAGCTTTTAAGTGGCCAAAGAACTGAACTTGCCCTGCCCTAAAGCATGCATTACTGAAAACAGCCAGATCTTTCACATACAGTGAAAATAAAGCTTTGGCTGGCTCAGTAGGAAAACTCAACAAATAGAACAAACAGGATAAAACCTTTTGTAACAATATTGGCAGCCTCTCAGGACTCCACATTCAAAGCTGAGAAAAAGATACTCTTAAGAAAATATCATCCTTTTGCCTTCCATAAGGAGAGCGACACTTCTCTAAGGAGCTGCATGAACAAGGCCTGAAAATTAATCTCTGTTTTCTTGTTGAATATGGCATTTCTCTCTTGGCTAGTGTTACAATCAGAAGCGCCAGTTTAATTAATAGAAAGTACTTTAAATTACCTTAGTAACATTACTGAATATTAACTATCACAGCTACTACTTTAGGCCCACAGCTTGAATGGAAGTGCGGATCTGAGCCTTAGTGCCTGGAGAGGGAACAGGACCAGGAGTCCTGGCTTTAAATATTGCCCAAGCTTGGGTGCACTGAACCAGGTTAAGATGCCAGCATAGCAAAGGGGAAGAGAAGTGTATACAGACTAACAGAATGAGCAGCATGAGACCACTTACAATCATGTTAGTTCTACATTTATGTATTTAATTTTCATGGGTAAGGTAGGATGTTATTACCAGAAGACCAGCTAGCCAGAGTGAAAAGGGGTTGCCTTGAATTTCCTGTCCTTGCTAGGAGGAGTATAAATCCTTGCCAGGAGGACTATAAGTGCGTATTTGCCCACATGAGATTTTGCAAGGTTTTAAGAGCCAGGAACAATATACTGCCCAAAATGGGTTATGCTGTGAAGTTCCAGCTTCCCTGAAGTCCACAGCAAAATTCCCATTGACTCAAGCAGAGCCAGGACTTCCTATCAGTTCCCAAGAGATCAGCTGTGCTGAGAATTGTGAGCTGTGTGCATTGCAAAGAGAGAGTATCACCAATTCTTCAGCTTGCACTCACTCTTCTTGTGCTCGTTTTTGCATGTGGTGGTTTTAGCTTTGCATGCTTTACAGATCAAGAAGCCACCACAGCATTCTGGTTATGTTTTATTTATTTCACTCAATAATGAGGCATACTGTTTTCAAACCAAAAGTGCTGCAGGGGTGGAAATTAGATAAAAACCTCATAATTCATCTGGTTTCCCACCCCCACCACCTAGCTCTATTTGTAATTACCCATTTGTTGCAGCTCAGTTACTACAACTGTTCCCTTCTCCAAAAGAGCTTGCAACCTTGCTTCCTTCAGCTTAGTTACACATTATCAAAAGAGCTTAAACTGTTCTTGCCTTACAGACGCATGTAAGGAATCTGAAGACAAACTTATATTTGCATGAATTGCTGTCCCCATAAGGACAGTAGTTGACTATGGAAAGGCATCACAGTTCCTTTGCAGGAGTGCTTCTGACAGATGCCACCATCAGACCCCTTCGCCTGCACAGCCACACAGCAAAGAGACAGAAGCTAAGATGATCTGCATGAGTGGACAGTGCCCAAGTGGGAAGTTTAGCAGGTCTGGTTTGCACAGGTTCTTGTGAACTTTTCCTTCAATTTTTCCGTATACGTCTTTTTGCACCCCCTGAATTTCACTTTGAGTTTCAGGTTGAACAAGAATGTTAAAAGCTCAAACTGAAACTCACTTGAAACCATCAAGTTTCATTTGCAAAACTGTAAGTGGGCTCCAAGTCACTTGAAAGGTGCGGATTAAGGAATTTAAGTGAAACTTACAACAGACAGGTTTATATCTTAGTTTAGAGCAAAACTGGAAAGTAGGCAAGTAGGCAAGTTTTGTGCGGTTCTGTAAGAAACATTACATGCAGCAGTTCTCTGGCTTACTCCTGGTGTATGTGGAGAAATGTGCTCTCTGCACTCATCTAAAATGTTGCAATCCTCTAATACACCAGATTATTTTTTCTTTAAAACCTCTGTTTAATATCTCTCCTCCTTATTCTCCCTGGAGCAGAAACAGCACCAAGACCTTTGGGCAATAAACTTTTATAACTAATTCCCCAGAAAGCCCCCCTCCTAGTTTAGGACTTAAGGGGTTCCTTGCTCATGGTTATACACCATCTGTCATTATCTCCAAAGAGGAAAATGCCAAGGGTGGCCTTCAGCTGTCAGCTCTGCCCCTCTGAACAGGGTGTTACAGGATGTCTCATTCAGCGTTTGCAGTCACAGGAGAGGGGAGATTCTTTCGTTCAGAGCAGGGAATAGCCTCCACAGCTGCAGAACGCAGGAGGCCCAGGGAACGTCCTAAGGCCAGCAGCTGTGGAAGCAAATTTTGGCTGCATTGGTCCATTATTGTTGATGCACATAAGGCATGAAAATCAGATTCAGGAAACAGTACACATGCAAAAAGACTCACAGCCTTAATTTTCATATTTAGTTATGCAACTGTATAATAGCTAGACCTTGCTTTGATGTTATATTCAATATTGTTGGTGTTAATAAAAAACTTACACCAACCTTTGCAGTGAAATCATATTTAAAGGGAAACTCAGGCCTGCCACCTCCCTGTTCAGCTAAACCAACCCACTAGCACAGTAAGCATGTCTTGAAAATGTTGTCACAAGCACAAAGTTAAACTAAGTTAAACATCTCTTCTTTCATGCTGTATTATGTATGAAATTTGAAAAATTCAGATTTTACTCTCACTGTGCTTCAAGCACCAACCACTTACCATGCTAAACCACCCACCAGAATGCCTGTATGCCCAACCCCATAGCAAACATCCATCTTCCAGAAGCTTTCTTGGAGAACAACATGACAACAACAAACCCTAACTGAACTATGTTCAGTGCCACTCTTTTTCAGTACTCCTGGCTCTGTCATGATTCGCAGCTCTGAAGATGGAGAGATTTGCTGGCACTCTGTTGCTGAATTGCTTGAGTTTTCTTGTAAACTCTGGGCTAACTCATATAGCTGATTTGCACCTTGATTTCAACCCCTATAACATAGAGGTGATTATCATCTAACTTCGCACAGATGTGTGTTTAGCTCATGGCACTCTCATACTCTCAGATGTAAATTCAGAACATTATTAGCAATGGACATAACCCCAGAAAGGCCTAGGCAGACATTTTTCCCAACACTTTCAGGCAAACAGTAGACATGATTTTTCCATTTCTTTTCAGTTTCAGTCTGAGGTGAAGCAGCAAAGGCTGCCCCTCCAATCTAAGCAAAAGCAGCAGCATATTCATACCCTGCAGAACCAGCCAACAACTAATAAACAGAAACTTGCTCAACAGCTGAATGACAGAGGCATAAACAGACTCATTCAGCTAGGAGAGCCAAAGAGGGAGTCAGAGAGATAGCCAAATCCACCAGCTTCCTCCTGCTGGCTGTGCAAGGAAGAAAGGAGCTCGTAACAATGGGGGCAGAGGAAGAGGATTACACTCCTGTCATTTGGTTTCATTCCCAAACGGCTGTTAAAAGTTGCCTCTAGCAAACTTTGCTCCTCATTACTGCTGCCTCATCATCATGGAGCCACATCCCCAGTGCTCAGCTTGGCAGACTGCTTCTCCTTGTCTGCCTCATCTACCCAGACTAAGATAGAGCCATTGATGGGCCCATGTGGGGGACCCAAACCCCATTGACTCCCCCCCATTTTTGGGCTCATGCCTAGAACAGATAATTATGCCTTTGGCAGTGCATGCTTGCCAGAGAGCATCTCCCAGCCCACGTCTGGGGGGGTATGAGAAAAGTGCAGCTGAGAAAAGGCTTGATATTGAATGTGTCAGTCAATACACAGCAAAGGATCAAAGACCGTTTGAGAAGCACAGGAACAGAGGATAGGGCAGGAGAGGGCACTGTTAAGGAGAGGACACCAGAAGGGACAGAACATGAGAAAAGACAGAGAATTTGGGGGACAAGAAGGTAAAGAGAACACTATGGCATGGTGGTTCCCAACCTGTGACTTGAAGCAAAGCATTGGAATGTCGCTTGTGACACAGGAAATGAAAGTGTTCTAAGTGGACACGGACAGCTAGCCACAGGCACTTGCATAGATGGAGTATATGGTAGCCTTGGCAGCTGAAAAGAACCGAGCTCAGCATAGGGCAGCTCTTTGTCTCCCTCAGCTAGAGGTTAAAATTACTCCATCCGATTCCACCCCAAAAAATCGTCTGAGGCTGCATCTCTGGTTAGTGGAATCTGGCGTTGAAGCTGGCCAAGTCTAGCTAGCTAGAGCACGTGGGCACGCTGTGTGGCCAGTAAAGGCGAAACGGACACAGCCCATTTCCCTACAGACAAGGGAACACCCCACAAAACGTCCCCAGCACAGCCCGCACCTGAACAGGCTTCCAGTTCTTAGTGCTGCTCATTCTGGTACTCTCGCCAATGAGAGGGTGGCAGGCTTGTGGAGAGATGTTCACTGCTGCTTCTTGGGCTGATCCTGTTTCTGAGGGCACAGTCTTAACTTCCAAAAGTGCAAATCTGTCATGATATATGTGTACTTCATGAGTACCCAATATATCACAAGAGGTTAAAGATTCCTGCTGGAGGATCAGATGAAGGAGAAGACCTTCATATGAGAATCAGAAGAAAATGAAATTTCTCCTTCTCTAATGAAATACACACTGGAATATTTATTCTCTGGTCCCCATTTCATATACAGGATGATTCTGAAATATTTCTGCTTATAAATGTGAAGCAGAATGAAATGCTACTTATACACCCAGAAATAAGCACCCCCCTTTTTTCCCTGCCATACATACGCACACACACAATTCTATTAAAAAACTTCCTTCCACATCCTTCCTTTGTGGTTGTGAACTCCTCTGGGGCAAACACAACTCCCAGGAGAGTCAACAGAACACTTGCCATTGCCTTCGGTGAGAATATGACTGTGCCCCTTTCTTATAGTAGGCAGAGAGTTAATCGAACAGAGCTGAAGATGTATTGTAGGAGACAGGAGTAAATCAAATTATATGAAAACATTCCCACGGTTTTGATTTACTTCACAGAAAGAAGCAAAATATTAGACATCTTATATTACTTCACATTTGCCCTCCAGGCAAATGTGAGGTAAATGTTCAGAATATTCTAAAAATGTAGCAATAAGCCCTTTCCACCAAGTTCTGTACGATTTCTGCATTACTGAGAATATAATATTTTTCTAAAATGCTGAGTAGCAGTCTCTAATCCTGTCTCAGAGGCCAATAGATTCCATTGGTTTAGATCTGCTATTCCTTTACAAAACTGAAATAAGAAAATTAATTAAAATCATAAACAGAAGGACTCTTTCAAAGCCATAACCTGGGCATGTTTGTAGCATTGCTGACATCTACTGAGGGAAAGCAAAATTGCATGTCTTAGCAAAGGAAGATTTTAGCAAAGAGGGGAGAGTTGGCCCTTATTTGTTGTTTTCTCTTCTTGGTTTATATTCACAATATTCACATTTGCATATATATCCATTTATTACTTATCCTGAATCAATACTCAGTTGACTCATCTAAGGTCATTGGGTCAAGATAGATGTTATTGGGAAGACTTAACAGGGTATATACAGGAGAGACAAGAAACAGATGTATTCCTTCTATAAATCCTGGAGATCGTTCCCTATACTTCCAGGATTCTGAATGCCAGGATTGACATGCAGCATCAGGAATATCAGGACACACATCTAGTTTGTACTCACTGCACATAAAGCCCTCAAACTGTGGCAGCTGAAGACAAGAGCCCATATAGTGCAAAATACTGAATTTAGGAAACTGTGCTGCATGACTGATAATGAAATTTAGATATCATTTGTTTCTTAAGGAAATGGGTAATTTGGCCAAGATATGGAAGGCATAAAAATATCACCATTCAGAGAATGGTAATCAAAACAGCAATTCAGAAAGACATATTCTGATCTGTATCTGTTTGTTCTCATGATGTCATATGGCAGTCATACCCTTCAGGCTGTTCAAGAAGAAAATTTGCTGGGATCTTCTGTATTGCATAGCATATTCTTTATCTGTGCTGAACAAAGAAGAATCCATAGCCATCCTTATAGCTAGAGAACAATAATCATTACTACAGAGCTCATGTCTAGGGATTTCATTCTGCAAAGATAACAGCGAAAATCTGTGTATCTCAATTTGAGTAACAGCAAAACTGAATTATGTAAAACAAAAGGAACATCATATAAAATTCTAATAGAGTTGGAATGAATCAGGAGTGATAATAATTGTGAGTGGATTTATGTTTCTCCACTTCTGGGCAAATTTCTCACCACCTAACTTGCCTGAATTTACAGGATTATAAATAAAAATGAATTTGACCAATAAGTATTTATAGAATAGAGCAACATTATCAATAAAGCAACTTAATTAATTTGCTTTTTGTAATATATAAATATCCACAGTCAAAATTATATTATTATATTATAAGATTTGGTCTGTGCTGAAGTTAGTATGAAATGCCCCTTTTACCTTGACAGGGACAGGATTTCAGACGGTGTCTGCACAGGCTTTTCACAGTTGTTCCTTCAGATTCTGAAATGGATATAAACATAAAATAAGATCTTTGGCTCATGTATCTGATGAATAAAATATCCCCAGTAGTCATTCTTGGTCACATAGGGCTAAACTCCAGCCTTTTTACGTGCGTAGGTCTAGTGGATAAAGCTGATAACCAAACACAAGAGTTTAGTGGGAGCTGAGCGTGTATCATACGTACTTCGAACACTGCGGTGCAGTGTTGAAAACCATCTCCCCGTTGCTCTCTAATTGAAGGTGCCTCATTTCAGCCTACGTTCCAGTTATTACCTTGAAGTTTCTTTGGTACCTAAACCTTGGCTTCTCCGCACACCCTGACATGCCACAGTTTTGCGAGGGCTCTGCAGTTCAGCATTTACTCCTCACACCGGGGCCCACCAGGATGTGCGCAGTCATTGCTTGTGCCTGCTCCAGCACACGCTCCCCTTGCCCACACGAGGCTCCACACGGCAGAGCCCAGAAGCAGTGGGAGCCATGTCTTTCTTTCCGGATGAGGAAAAGGTGGGTTACACAGCTTGTCCACCACAATAACCCTTCAAACAGGGACTGGCACCTCGCCTTTCCCATCCATGTGTCGCTAGGCCAGACACCCAGGCCCACGTTCACCCTCTCTCAGGCTTGTGTCTCTTGAGAAGAGCTTCTCCAGGAGAGGGCGAGCAGGTAGCCCTGGGGCTGATGAACTCTTCAGGGACATACAAGAAACCCGCCTGACTCTCTGCAATTAAGGGATTTAACTCCAGCTGAATTCTGCCATCAGCTATCCATTGGCCCAAGGTGATTTCAGAGAAATGACCATTTCCTAACTTCTGAAAAGGTAACCTAGGAAACTTGTCCCCTGGCAGGAACCAGGCCACACAGCCAGCGCGCATGGAGCTGCTTCCCGACGGGCTCCCTTTCCTGCTTCCCGCCTCGTGTGATCTGGACTTCGCACGGCTCTTCCACATACCATATGAAGCGTGCCTTCCGCTCTGCTGGCAGACCACCGCAAACCGTAAAGCACAGCGCTCAGCGCTGCGACATCTAAGATTCTGAAAAATCGCTTAATGAAATGCCATTTATGTGGTCACATCAATCCACTTTAAAAGGGCATTTAGGAGGGCTTAAGTACCTAGGGAAGCAAAACCCCACAGCCTGGCACTTGGACAGAGTTCCAGCAGCGAGTTGTATTTAAAAATACACAGATCAGAAATAAAGGGGAAGGAGCAGATAAATCTGAACAACTGTTCCCAAACAGAAACCATTTCCTTATTCTATTATAAACCTATTTCTGATTACCTAAAAAGAATGTTGAAACATTTGGCTTTCTAGAAATAACTTGGTTCCAGAGATGAGTCTCTGAAAAGGCTCCTTCTGGCTTGACTCATTGAAAACCAAGGCACTGAGATTAATATCAACATTTTGGCAATTCTAATAACAAAGACTGCCAAAAGTATGTTGTCTATCAAACGTACATGGAAGAAAGATGTTAGAATATTAAGAACAGATGTCACAGCTTCAAAAAAAACTCATGCTCCCTAAGTACTCTGCAAGGCAACATGTACAAAAGCTCATGAAAGATCAACTTAATGTATTTAGTCCAAATACTTCCAAATGCTTTATATGCATGTAAGCTTACTTACAAAATATGTATGTTTAAAGATTTTTAAAAAGGAGGATGGTGTCATAAGTTGACAATGGCCTTATATATTAAAATTCAGAGCTCTAATAATTCAATAATATATTAAAAATTACTTTTTATAGTCTCTTATTTAAACCACTGTGCCCTGTTTCAGGGAAAGTGTGCAAGATTTTCCAGTTATTGAGTACTCATTTATTTACATTTTAATTATTATTCTACTGACAAAGGAATTTGATAAAAAACTTCCTATTGAAACAATGTCTACACAATCTACTGAGAGTAATCACCAAGTAAAAACAGCTTATTATCTAAAACTAAAAGGTTTTGTTATCAAAAACTAAAAGACCACTTAGCAGATCTAAAGATCTTGAGAGCTCACTTGAGCAGGCACAGAAGGTGCGTTCATCCTCTGCTCTCGTTATTTTCAATACTGACAGTTCTAAACAGTAAAAATTAAAACAGCTTCCAAACCGAGAATCATGAGGATTAGCTTTTTTTTTTTTTTTTTTTTTTTTAAAGTAGCAAGCACTGGATTCTTTTTAATTGCTAAAAGTTTTTTTTCCACCTCTAGAGCTGACATTTCCAGAATTCAGGTATGGAAAATCACCTTACAAAAACAAAGCAAAAATTTTCACATATAACAGGGAACAGAGTGTTAAAAAAGAAACTACTGAATATTGTAAAGCTCACAATAAACCAACAGACAAGGATGACACTGTATCTCTTAGGGGATATTCAAAGGTCCTTAAGCCCAATATTTTGGAGTCAACAGCCAAGGCAAACTTGAGCACAGCGGTTTGAGCTACTGAATACGATTTTTTGTTTTTCTGACTGAAATCCGGGTGGCAGTAAATCTCAGGAGGAAGCGGACCAGAGCTAAAGCTTGCCACCCACTCACGTTCGCTGGAGAAAGGGGAGCCAAACAAGACTCGTCCTTATTTCAAGCTTAAACATGGGTGCATATGAAACTAAAACACAGATTTCCAGGGGCAGAAGTCCAGCTATCTGACGTTAAAACGGCTGGGCCGAGCTCAGATATCTGATATGGGGGATGATAATAAAAAAAAGCAACGTAATAAGGTAATACTAAGACATGACAACGTAGTAATAATAGTAGCAACAACAGTAGTATTTTCTGTTCTCGGAAGTTTTAAAAACACTACCTATTTCTCCTCACCGCGCAAGGCCGCTAGGGTGACAGTGGCGCAGCGCTGACGCCTACAGCCGCAGCAGCCTCCGCGCCGAGCACCGTGGCCCGTGGTGGCCCCGCGGCCGCCCCGCCGGGAGGCRCGCTTCACTTCCCGGGCTGCGGAGTCCCCTCAGGTGCGGCCAGGCGGGCCGGGGCGCTGCGGCCTCCATTACCTGCGCTGTGAACATCTTCGGACCCCCCGGGCCCCTTCCTGCGCCCCGGGCCAGCGCTGTTGGCGGGGCAGGGGATAACGCCCGCAGGCCATGGCCCAGTTAAAATTTTTCCTCGGCTCTCGCTGAGCTGCTCCCTCGGCGCAGGGGAGGCCAGGCCGCCCCAGTCCTGCCAGGCCACGGCCGCGGCCCCCTCGCGGGGACGGGCCCCCCGGGCATGACCTCCATCACGCCAGGCCTTTGGGGCCCTCACACCCCGGGAGAAAGCCCTGGGCTGGGATTCGGGGCACCGGCTGGCCACTGGCGCCCTGGCCTCTGGGACACGATGGGGGGCGACCTCCCCTTTCTCCCTTTCCCTTCTTTTTAAGCTATCGGAGGAGGTCTGATATTTAATTAAAGAATCATGAAAGAACTAGATATTTAACTATATGATAATGTTTGATATTCTAGCTTAGCAGAGCATTGTAATTTCACAGAAAAGGTTTTCACATTGGTTTTAAGCTGTTACCCAGAAATTGCAGACGACCTTGTCATGGTCTTCTACCCAGGGAACAGAAGTAGTGTCAGGCAGGGTCACATACACCTATATTTTTCCAGTAGAAATATCAAAAGACATTAAAAAGTCCTTTGAAGCAATATTTGAAATGTATCTGTTGTTTAGTGACGCGAAGGTACGGCTCCATAGCACACAGTAGTTCATTAGCAGGGTATCGTTAACTCAGGTGGTGCATGGCGCTAACGAGGTCACATTGCCTCCAGCCAGCTTTCCAGGGTGCTGCTCGGCGCTCAGCCCTGACCACAAACCAAACCCCACCGGGCACATGAAACCAACAGCTACACTGGCACAAACTGACCCCAACCGGTCGTGTTCGCTCCAGCTGCTGTGAAAGACAACTCTCTCCATGCCAGCTTGGGTGTCACCTGTCCTTCCGCACCTGGCACAAAAGCATAATATCCTGATTGAATTAGTGCTGTTAGCACAGAACCAGTGCAACAAACGGCGGAGCCATAACCCGGGCAAAAACACCCCGGCGGGGTGGCGGGCTGCGAAGTGGGGAGTTCACCCCTCAGCGGTGGCCTGGTTCTCCACCGCTAGACAGGGCCACGTGGTCCTTGATCAAAGCCCATGTGCAATGTATTTAAATGCCATCTGATCCAGGGCAGCTCCGTGACATATGCCACTCCTACAAACATCATCTTATATTACTACCGCAAACATCCATCTTGCTGCAGTGGCCGGGCAGCACAATACGGATTTCGTATCAAGTTGCATGATAAAGTGTAATCCGACTCTCACGTCTCCTGCAGTCCCAGCGGTGAAGCTATTTAGTTGAACATCAGTTTAGCAGGGAACATAAGTTGAAGCGTAACCTAGTTTTAAGGATGAGTGTCACGCTCCCCTCTCTGATACGTGGCTGGAAAAGGTGTCTAAGCTATGGGCCCAACCTCTGCACACCTAAAGCATGGAGCCTCCTCCCATGGGCTGGAGCAACCCCTTCCTACGCACCCTCATCCGGGAGGGCGAGCAGCGTACGTTCCCTGGAGCTCCTGCATCCTAAACTGTGACAGAGACCTATAGATCACACGCACAGATCTGACAGACGTGACGCAGGCCAAAACGCAAACTGCTGCTCCCTCCAGACCTATGAAACTGTATCTCATCTCCCTCTTTTAAAGGGTAGGAAACATGCACTTCAGGTGACAGCCTCTCACAGGTCCTTTGCTGATGCTAAATCCACTGGCCGAAGCAGAGTCTGATCTCTCTCCAGCACAAACCAAGAGGCAGAGCTCCTTTTCTGTGGAAGAAGAGTATGATGCCTCATCAGACAATCCTAACAGGTGAAATCTGAAATGCTGCTTTGTAGGTTCCCGTTATGCTAAAAGCCAAACACAGTTCATAACTCTGAGCAGCTACTAGTGAGACAGAGAAGAGAGCTCCTCTGAACATATGGCTAATATAACTCATCTGTTTTCTCTGTTTTGCAGAAGGATTGTGATATCCTAATAATAATATATGCTGCTTGCTGTGGTTGATTTTTTTTTTTCTTTTTACAAAGTGGTATTTACAGAGTGGCAAATTGTAGTTTTACCTTGTAATAAAATATTTACTTTTTAAATATTAAAACTTAAATATTTACTATTTAAATATCTTTTCTTCATCTTGCTTTTTTAAAACTTTCTCTGCATATAAAGTACAACAGTACAAAAGTCAGCCTGTAATGTATGTATTTAAGTGTTTGTTATCTTTGGATCTTTACAAAACTTTATATATCACTTAGGAAATAAAAATACTCAAACAGAGAAAAGACATAACATTTAAAATGTGTGCATGTCAAGCGTCTCAATAGTCACTAAGTACAAACCCATGAACTGCTCACTTCCTCTCTATCCCATGACGGTTTGAGTCAAAAGAGTGGTCAAGGCATACTGTTTGAGTGTTTTTGCCTATACACAAATAAACTACAAAAAGAATGCCTAAGTAGAATTTATATCTGACTAAAAATAATTTGAAGTGAATTTTATTACTGTCTTCTATCAGCAATTTTCATTTTTCTTGGGAAGAAATAATTAATGCTGGAACAGGGCACAGCTGATAGGTGAGGAAATTACCCAGATTGCCCCATCCTTTCAGCAAGATCAAAAAGCAGAACTGGAGGAGGTAACCTGAACTGCCAATGTGTTTCAGATTCAAGATCTGATGAGCAATTTCCATTAAATTCCATGGGAATTAAGGCAGCCAAACCAGACCCTCAGGTTTTAATCACAGATAGAACTGAACACAGTGGCTGCCTTGAAAGATAGGAGCATGCTGCAATTATGGCATGGGGCAGCACAGAAAACAGCAATAGCACAGACACAATAATTCATTTGCTTGGCCAGTACAGAGCTGTTCTCTGCAATCAGTATTTTGTCCAATGAAGTTTTAAGCACCCCCACATGATATCTCATCACCTTCCCATAGGAGATCAGTCAACAGGTAACTCCTCTGTTACAAGAACTTTTGCTTAATAGTCACAATCTACATTTTCCTCTTAGTTTCATCCGTTCAACTTTATTCCTTGTCTTTCCTCAAACGTATCTCTCTGAGTAATAATCCTCTAAATAATTTGTCTTCCTCCTCTGCGCTCCTACAACAACGAATAGATTAAATTGTCTGAACTGTAACACTACAAATTTCCAGTGCATAGTTCTAGCAATAAGGAATTAGGTATTCTAATAAATACAAGGTTATAAGTAGGAGAAATGAATTACCAAGCTATAGATCAATGAGCAAAAGGTGAAACTGCCAAAGAGATGCTCTTATTAGATTATCAGACTCAAGGCTGATATATAGCTTTCATTGTGCTTCCTTATCCATCATTTTTATAGTATGAAGAAAAGGTTACAAGGCACAGATTGCCTTTTTTTTTTAATTAACATGGAAGTTTTAGACAGGCTTAGATCAGGATAACCAGGATAGGTAGTAATTTTTTCCAAACAAGAAAACAGAAAACATTTTAATCAATCTGGGAGAACTGTAATAGTACTGAACAAATTCCCATCAGAGTCTATACAATACTGTTGTCTACCTGCAGCTGCCTAATCTGCATGCCTAGGATTTGCCCAGAAACAACAACATGCTGGGGAGTAGCTCTGCCATGAGCCAGCCATGTGCCCCAGCAGCAATGGGGCCAACAGCATTGGTGCTGTGCATGCAGGGGCACGGCCAGTCCATCAAGGGGAGCCATTACTCCTCTCTGCTCAGCACTTCTTTGACTGCATCTAGAATACTGCATCTGGCTTTGGGCCCCCAAAGCAAGAGCGAATTTGCTAAACTGTACCGAGTTCAGCACAGGGCCGCCAAGCTGCTGGGGCTGCAGCACAGGCCCAGTGAGGAGAGGCTGAGGGCACACGGCTTGCTCAGCCAGGAGAAGGGGACCCAACAGCAGCCCCCCAATGCCTATGAGGACCTCATCAGGAAGACTGAGCCAGGCATAACTTGAAACAAGAGAGGTTCAGACTGGGTATAATAAAAAACTTCTTCCCCTGGAGGCCAGTCAAGCATGGGAACTGACACCCAGAGAGGTTGTGCTGTCTCTGTCCTTAGAGGTTTTCAAGACTGGGCTGGAAAAAACCCTGAGCAACCTCCTCTGGCCTCACAGCTGACCTTGCTTTGAGCAGGGATTGGACTAGGGCCCTCCTGAGCTCCCTTCCACCCCAAATTCACCTATGAGCCTAAGCCAGACTCGGACTTACTAACCTTAACAGTTAGTACAGGAGGGACTTTCTGAATTGCATGCAAACACCATTCTGCCTCTTCTAGCTCGGAAAGGGATGATGATGCAGAGGTCAGGCTAAACCAGTTGTTCCCTAAAACTTTTTTAACCTGTTGGTATAGCGTAACTCAACCAGCGGTTTAACAACACTGGCAGCGAGTCTACACAAGTGCTTCTACTAGTGGCAGCCCAGGCAGGAAGCTGTAGGGACTTGTGCTGATGCTGGCAGCCTGGGCTGTGGGGAAGCATAAATTAAGCTGAAAGTGGCACTGAAGATTACTCCTAAATTCTCCTCACCAGAATCCCTCAGCTTGTCCAGGTTCCCTGGCAACAAAGATACAGATTGTGTCAAAATAAGAAAACAAAAGAACATGCATGAAAACAGTCATCCTAATGTGTAATAACTCTGCAACCTCAGATTCATTACTCCTGAAATAAGTCATGTTGCAGTTATATTCCACACTAGAGGCTTTGCTAAGGCATATAAAGTTGCACAGAAACAGAGAGTGCATTTACTAGCCATTCCCTTGTCACAGTTGTATTATCAGGACCACATCTGGATTGCAACTAGTGTTTCAGTCTTTTAGCTTTATTGTTATCTCTCTTAAATACTTCAGTACCTCTAAACATCTCTTAACTGTCTGTAAAGGGATACCATGTTCTTAGCAGTATCACATGCTCCAACATTAAAAAAAGATAAGGAAAAAATCTTTAAAACTATTGAGAATAACTTTTAAAAGCTATTATTTGTAATCTTCTTTTCAGCACAGTTTAAGTGGTTTCCATAGCTGGAATGAATTACAGCGCACTGCCAGGATTTCCAGCAAAGGCCCTTCCACCCCAGGAGAAGTTCAGTTGCATTCTGCTTTAATGGCTCTTGGCAAGCTTGCACTATTGTTTTTGTACAAACAGAAGTAAATTTGATATAAATAAAAATTTGAACTTTATGTGAATGAAGCAAACATCAAATTCCTTAATCTTCAAAAGAAATTCTATCCCTGAATAATTAACTATGATATATTTATAAAACTAGAATAATTGAAAACAGGATTCTAAGCTGATTCATGTAGACTGCGCTGAAATATTTATTATTGCAAGTCCAGAAGATCTGTCTGGATTTTGTCACTGGAAATGTCTAAACTCAGTGTCCAGATGTTTATTTAAGTTGCTCCCACATAGTTCTAATGTCAATTACCAGAGGTTATCAGAGAGCATCACTGTGTATCTTCCTTGACTAATATTCTCATTTCTTCTGCATCTTTGATGTTTTCTTTCACTAAAATTCCTGGCTCACAGCCACAAAAATCTGCTGTGCAGGCAAAAAACTGGTCTGCAGACATGACATATGACGACGCCCTATGTCTGTGCAAGGATAATATTTATCATCAGCTATCATTTAAGCAGTACTATAATCAGTACAATGCCAATTTAAAGCAGCTCAGAGAAATACATGTGAAACCAAGGAATGAGAACTTCTAACCAATATGAAATAACTTGGGTCAGTGAAGAAAATATTATTACATTTAGTGAAGATTTCGTGAATCTGTATTTTTTTTTTTCCCCAAGAGAATGCAGAGGGAAAGCCAATGACAAAGTAATTTCACACGTAATTACAAAATGGAATTGATGGATCTGCAACTCTGGAAACCACAAATACACTGAGACTTTTATAGAAACCAGGAGACAACACAGGACACTCATAACAGTGACTTAAACATAACGAGCTTCTCACACAGTCTGCAAAAACTTTACTATGTCCAAATGCAAATAGTTGGCTAACACAGCTCATTTATATATGCCTCATTTATATATACCCCCAAAACTAGCTGGTTCATTTGGTTTATAGGCAAATTCCGGAAGATGTATTTTTAAAGATTTGCAAGACAACAGTAGAAAATCAATGCCAATTCAATGCAAATGGAAGTAGGGATATAAGATGGTTGAGGAAAATAGTCCTGATACCACTTCATGTTTTCATATTAGTACCTAAATATACCAGATTCCTCTCTTGATGAGCAATGTTACTCATTTTAGTTCCAATCAATCATTAAGAGTTAAGACACCTGAGGATTTGAATGGCTAATGCTCTAAATGACTTGGAAATCTAAATCTCATCTATTATGTAATTTACTTCTCACCTTTCACTGCCAGTTTGGGAAGGATGTATCCAGCTACCAGATAATGCCCTGACAGCGAAGCATTCAGCCTGCCTGGGAGTCGTTCTCCCTTACCGAGGTCTTCTACAAATGGTGTCATCGCACCTCCAGATTCAGTTGCGACTCTGTGTGCCCAATGAAAAATCCCATAGCTTCTTGCAGAATGGCAAATTTTGTCACAGAATTTGTCTTCACTGCAGTACAGGCTGCATTCAAAACTTGCATTCCCAGTGACAGCAAGGGTGGTGATGTAGATGATAGCTTCAATTCAGAGATGAGTGTAGGAGATCACATGCTATGATAACCAGAGCTGGTGTACTCCCACCACTGTCTGACTGGTCTTTGAGTAAATTAAACATATATGTTACTAGCATCAAGTAACAATTGAGAATGCATTTTTCAAAAGCAAGAACAGAAGAAAAGTATGGACAGAAATTTTGCAACTGAAATTTCTATTCAGCAGAAGTTACCAAAGAATATCTCCTACCACGTGCTCAACTTTAGAGATTCAGCCAGACCTTGGGCTGCAGCTACTTGCCACATTACACCATTGCCTTGATCTAATAAGCAACTACATTAATACCAGCTGTGTGGACAGAAGGATGAAATATGAACATGTTCATTAAGCATCACAGCCCCACTGATCTCCTTCATGAGATCAGTGGAGATTTGCCAATTTGCACATGATGCAATTATGGCCCCCAATATTAAATCTGAAAGGAAAGCAGCAAGGGTGTCATGTGGTACAAATTCGTATGAATTTCCCTGTAAGAAATATCTCTTATACTTAATGCCAGAGGACATACTTGCTCATATTCAAATGACCAAAAAATGAAATACTTAGTTCAATGATTCTGGCAAGTTAAAAATAAATTTGCCTCCCATACACATTTCACTGTGCTCGTTTGTGTCATTTCCTCATTCAGTAATTGGGTCACAACTCTTATTCACATATTCTCTTGCACATGGAGATTAAACAAAACACAGAACCAGTATTCCAGTTCACCAGAGCACTTACATGCACACAAATATTCCTAGAGGAATCAAGCTCCAACTTCAGTACATGCCTTCATGCTTCACCAAATCAAGGGCCAATTTAGTAAGATCTTGATAACCAAACAATCAAAACAGTTGCTTGAAACAAGAGATCACTCAATGTCTGTAAAGCTTTGCATGCACACGGAATAACAATTACAGTATTTACAAGGGAGTCAAAGGGCGTTAGGCACTCGTATCCCATGGAAAGTCAACAGGAGTATAAAGCGTTTGGACTGCAGTCAGCTAACATTTGCCTGCCACGGTGTCAGCAGTGACACAGCACGGCACGAGTGTGAGAAGAAAACACAACCACTAGCCTACTGAAAAAAAATTACCACAGCAAAATAAATGTTGATTTCAAACAAGCTAGCTTTTCTACTTCCCTTTCCCTCCCAGATCGTGGGAGTTCACAACCCAAACCCAAACCTTAGGAAAATCTCAGTGGTAATCCCCACACATACTATCCTAACAGCAGTGGCCTTGCAAGAAAATGTGAACCACAAACTCCGAAAAAGCACAGTTCAGTTCCCACCTCCCTGGAAAAAGACCACACCGTGCAAGTCCCACTTCCCCAAACCTTTGTCCTTACAAGACTCTCTGGAGAAATTATAGTTCCTTCCTATACTGCTCAGAAAAAGAAGCAAGGCTGGAAAAGTTGGGAAATGCCACCTTTTATGACAGCAGAGTCCTAGGGTAGGGCATGGCATCTTCCAATGCAGGACTCTCATTCCCAGTCCCTTTTATGCCATTTATTTGGCACAAAAGGCCAAGAATTCACTGCAATTCCCCTGGGCAAGGGCTCTCCTTACTGGCACTAGCTTGTTCGAGGCAGATCATGAGCTAGGTGCAACTCACATTAGCCCAAAAACATTCTGAACAGGATTACACTAAGATCACTTCCACTGGCAAAAACCAGCACAGCAACACAACTGCGATGACAACCAGCCTCCTGGATCCAGGGAACTGTCACTGCAGTGGAGGTGCAGAAATTGAGCATCCATATCTCTTCCTACAATTCAGCCTAGTCAGGTCTTAGCTCCCCCCCAAGCCTGCGAAAGGCTGCCAGCTTGTGGTGCTTCTGTGACATGGAAACCATCTGCGAGTTCCACACAGGAACCCCGTCCACTGAGTAAAACCAGCTTTTGTCATGGCTTTCCACACAAGTTTAGTGTCTCTAATCTGCAGAGCCTTTAACTGACCCCTGAGAGAGCATCCCTGTGGCAGGTTCAGAAATTGCACAGCACAGAGCTGTGCTGCTTAAATTCTCTTAATTTACAGGCCCCATATCCTCCACATAGGAATCTGCAGCTTACTGACACTGCCAGTTTTGATTGCATGACCCTCAGAGGCAGTTCACAAACCATCAGACTTAAAACTACTAACACAGAACTACTGATCTATCAGTTAGATCTAACTCCAGAAAAACAGGGGACACTTCTACATCTTTTCTGTCCTTCAGTCACTCATATTCTGAGAAAATAATAAAGTACAGCAGCATTTAGGTTTTCCTTCTTTCAAATGTTATTTCCCAGAAATTTAACATAACTTTCAGGTTGCTGATTCCTTCAGATCATGTAGCAAAGCTGGCAAACCAGACTGCATGTTTTTTCACTAGTTAAAGGTTACTGTTGCAGACAGAAACTCAGCAAGAGCCAAAAGGTATTTTGCCTCTGTGCAATTTGTGGATCAGGCACTCCTACCATGTTTTACACTAGGCAAAAATCAAGAGACTACAGCTGCTGCCTCTCCTAGATACCTGCCTCACATACTATAGCTCTCAGACTTGTGGCATGCCATTTAAGATCTGTCTCTGTGCGATCTTTCACACCTGTGTGATTGCCCAGCTTTGGATCTTAGAGATCTTCTCATTTATTTACCTTCCCACAAGTTTTCCTTTCCTATACAGCAATTGTTTCCTAACTCCGATTCCAGTGTTTTCCTTGCTGAGCACTGAAACAAAAGGTTCTGATTTTCCCCAAAATTTGACTTCAAACACTATTAAAGCAAAATATTATTCACACAAGGAATTACTTCAGAAACACATTTTAAATTCTTTATTTTCTATTAGGTTAATAGTCCACTCCAATAAAACAGAGCAAGCTCCTCAATTCTCAAGGTATATTTTGAAATGTTCTCGAACTGGAGAACTGTGAAATACACAACAGCAATACCATACTTGATCAGAAACTTAATTCAATATGACTAAACCATTCCAGGATTCACCCTCTTCCTCTCTAACCTATTTCAAACCTTTGAATTGCACATCCTCCTCATCATGGGACCTGTTTCTTTGCCTTCTTATCACTGCCAAGATCTTAACTCAAAGGGACATGTACATACCTGTGCTCAAAAGCTGGGACCAAGGAACTCCCAAGAAAGCCTCCTTCAAATAATAACTTAAAATTTACACCTTAAGCTTGGTTTGGCATTCACACAGCACTCCTATCCATGGGGCCTCCCGCAGCACTTTGCTGAACAGCTGCTAACGGCATAACAAGTATTAATACACTTCACCTGTTACTACAGTGAAGTTATTTCTTAGGGGGAAGTTTGCCCTTTCAGGATATCCACTTTGGCAAAGTCCCAACATGCCAAATGCTGTCGAAACATGGATCAAGAAAACTGCCTCTGCTTCAAGAAGTTTAGAAAGCAAAAATAAGCCTGGAAAGCACATGGAAAAGAACATATTTTAGTTAGCATGAGAAGGCAGTGGTCAGCAGCAGCCTAAATCAAGCTAGCCTTCAGCAATCTGGAAAATTAATTCTTAACTTTATACCTTTGCGTAAATTCCTTAAGCACAAAAGAGCCAACATGGAAAAACCACACGTACTAACTTAAAAAAAGTCTGGCAGCACAGTCAGTACAGGGACAAGGGTGACCGCCTTAACAAGGTGGAGAGAAGCAAGTAGGCCTAGAAGTGGTAACAACTTGTGCTTCATGCATCAGCGAAGGGAAAGCCAACAGACTTCTCAGGCCTGCTGTCCTTAAGCAGTACAACAGGCTGAAAGAACGGGAAGGCTGATGACAAGGCACAGCTGGACTAATGGGTGGTAGCATGAACAACGGCAATCTGAGAGGTGAACTGTACCCACAGGAGAGAAGAGTGCTCCACCAGCCTGTGGAACCAGAGCCACGCGCAAGGAAGAGACTGAGGAGAGAAATGCATGCAATTGAGGGATCAGACAGGCCACCAACATGGACTCCGACGCATGAATGTGAATGACTGAAAATTTGGAAAATATCAATACTTGCAAAGACAGTTGACAGTGAGAAGTTGAGAGGATGAAGCAGGAACACAAAAGCAACAACAACAAAAAAAAAAAAAAAACAGGAGAAAGTGGGAAAGAGGAGGATATAAGGCCTGGAAGCAGTAAACACCAGCACGTCTCAAACCAAGATAGGAAATGAGAAAAGGAAGCCTCAGGAGGAGGGCAGCTGCAGGAAAAACCACAAATGCACTCATGTCTCTGCAAGATATCCAAATGACCAAGATATATAGGTGTCCAGGTGCACAGCTGGTATTTAGATGGAGTTGCAGAAAGCAAGAGGAGGCAGCAATGGAAGGAGGATGCGTGAGAGGTGGCAGAAGTTAAATGCAGACACAGGGAACAATATGCGAGATGATAAGGGATAGGTGGTGTATGGATGAAGAATATGAATTTGCTCTTGCAAGAGGGGAGAAGAGACCTATGAGGAGAGAGGAAAAGCAGACAGCTCATGAAAAGCCAGTGGTTAATGAGAAGGAGGAACCAGTGAGAGGAAAGGGTACAGGAGACAGGCATCACACACATGAAACAGACGGCCTAGTCTAAAAATGCCACAGATTATCTTAGCAGCAGCTCTGCCTGCCAAACTGCATTGCCAGGACAGGGACTGTACCACAGGGACTGTCTGGGAGAGTTTATGGAGCATTTGGGAAAGAGTAACTGTCTGTTAGCAAAGTGCTGGTGATGGTGTTAGCTGCTTTATACCCTCGAGAAATGGCAGAAAGACTCTCATTCCACATTTCCAAATGACACTGTGCAGCTTTTTGAATGACTTGCATCTGGAACACCCTTGGTTTCCAGAGACACCCTTCCTGCAGGAAGACGTACTCATCCGAGGGCCTTGCCCACACTGCTGCTGCAGCTTCTCAAAAATCAGGCTGTATAAGGAATCTCTGGGGTTTGTTTTTTAAAACTGAAACAAACTCATAATAGGGTTGGAATATATCATCATGATTCAAATCCTAGTCAACAGCGGAATATCATTGTGAAATACTTTTCAGTTGTGTTCCTCATCTTTCAAACTTTGCAATAAAAGGCAGAAAATATTTTTGTTAAGAAGAATTTTATCCTCAAAGAACAGCAAAACCTGCAAAATTCACAGGACTTATTTTCTCCAAGAAAACCACAGGATGGATCTCTGTTAATTTACATCATCAGACTATGAAAAAATAGTATTCCAAAGTTTGAAACCAGTGTACAAAAATAAGGAAAAACACCAAGGCCTTTAATAAAAATATTAAAGTCTTCAGATTCATCTGACCTCTTGATGTGCTTTGCAATAATCACCAAGAATGAAACAGCAGAGTCCCTTAAAGTCCAAATAGAATGAGTTACAAAATAACTTGAAATTCTTACCTATTTACAGCACAAGGGCAGAAAGTGTTATTTTAGGGTATGGGCACAGAAACAACCTCTCACGTGGTAAGAAGGTAACTTAACAGCCTAACTTATCATGTATTTATCATAGCTGTTCATGCATACATTTTCCCCACATGGTAAAAGCAAGATAATCTTAAATAGATGATGCCTCAATAAAAGAGGTGCCTCACATTTATACAAGACAAGCGTTCATAAGTAAAGTTTCCATGGGGCACCTTAGCTTACTTTATGGACATGCGTGTCGATGCCCTTTGTAAGTGTATTTTTCCCAAATGAAGCCTTCTCTTGTAGATGATTCATCATAGGCTGCAAAAGTGTATTAAGGAGCTCCCTTTGCCAAAGCTGAAAACTACCTATTGGGCTTTTCACAGGGTTTAACTGCCCCAAGTGCTCTGAAAAGAGACTCCAAATAACACTAAAGTTTATATTCTTATAAGGTTTATGCTGAACCCTTCCCATAGCTGTAATGTTATAGTTTTAAGAAAAAAACGACTAGGTCAAGAATTTTCATTATCCAGGTTTGGGGTTTTAAGAAGTGCTGCATAAAAGATCAGTTACGTGGCTTATCTTCAGGCATCCCTTCTTGAATTCAGTCCTCTCCTGAAACATAATCTTCATCTCTCACTTCTCTGTATTGCATTGAGGCCTCCCCCTCTGGTTCAAACCTGATCATTTTTATATTCAATCTTTCCGCAAGCTTCTGTGCTGCAAGTTTGGCTTGCATTTCCTATTTAAAAAAAAAAAAAAAAGCATTCATTTGTCATTTTTACCCTTATCATCACAAAAATTTTCTAAAGGAAAAACTTGTCATAATAATAATATTAGTAACTCTAGAGTGGTCTTAAGTTAAATTTCTAATAATTATTGAAAAAAACTAAATTTCTTTAAATTTAATACATAACTGTGCTATTAATTTTTGAAGACCTTTTTATGTGAGTTGAAATTCCCTGCGCAGCAGGCCTCATCTGTGATACATGAATGTCAGCCCTAACAGAACAAAATCAGTCCACAGAGGAGAGCAGCCATGCACAGTAACTGTGTAGCCAAGAGCGATGCCTGTCACTCAGCAAGCAGTCTGTTTCCATTTTCCAAATGAATTACCTCCCTTCAAGCGCCAAGACGACTAAATTAGCAGGTGCTTGAAAAATGATAAGCGGCAACAAACACACTTACAGAAGTGTCTAGTTTAAACATTAGCTCAGCACCATGGCAAGTCCATATCAAAATGCATTATAGTGGAATTCAGCATGAAATTTCCTTAACTTTAAAGAACTTCAGAACTCAAGATATTTTATGCACAGAATAAACTAAGTCAAGTGTACCTACCTGCATGTTTTAGCAATACCAAACACTAATATGCCTTCATTTTATGCCTTCATTTATGCAAGGGCTGTAAACTCTTTAAAAGATAATAGGCAAGGCACACATTTGAATTCTTAGTCAGAGGTGAAGCGACTGCAATGGAGTTAGCATAACTGCACACAAAGAATAACGCCAGATTTTGTTTAATGTATGAATAGCAGTTTCAGAAGGGATTAATTCATCATTTAAATATATCATTAAAAGAATCAAATACAAGAAAAAACACCTTTCCTCGCAAGGCCTGGAAATCTCAGTTTCATCATTAAACTCATCAGTATCAAAAGACACCTTTATGCTTTCTTTTTTAGAAGCGGTCCCAATTATATAATTACTTTTCAGACCAAGTGTTAAATACATACCTCATAAGCTTCTTTTTGCTGTATCTGAATTGCTATGGACTCCTCTATAGATAACAACTTAGCAGGAGCATGATGAAGTGGTGGTAGCCGAGCTGCTGTAATGTCATTCAAATGTTTCTTATCTCTAAGTCGTCTTTCTTCAGTGGTAATGGGAGAGCCAAATCCCCCAGGTGACTGACTGGATGAGGAACCAGGCGATGATCCGCTTAGCTCTCCTGATAATCTATAAGTGATAAAATATACAAGTTGTGAACCAAATTTGCAACACGAGGTTGAATAACTTCAGTCCTGAAACCATGTTCCTCTCAACATGTAAGAGTTGAAAAGTTTAAAGAGCATGTCAAGCGTTATGACACCATGTACAAACTAAGAACAAGCAGTACTTTGAAAAGCTAAAAAGATGAATCTTCTCATCATTCAGTCAGACATAGTTTCTCTGCAGAGAGACAATGCCACAAGTTACTGCTGATAGTGAGCAGAAAAGCACGTCAATTAAGTAGCATACATGAAAGAGCAATATCTTGAGAATCAAGGAAAGTATAAACTTGCTGCTATCCATACAGGGTGAATTGTAACTTCCGTAGTGGTGGAAGAAAAGCAAAAGCCAGCTACTATCAAGGTTGTATGTAATCCACATGAAAGTTCTGCCAATTGTTTAGTAGTTTTGTAGCTCAGGCTAAGAAATTCTGTGAAGACTTGCACTTTTTTTTAAAATGGGTAGAATTAGACCACTGCTCAATATTTAGATTCTGTACTTAATGCTGAAAAGCGAATACATTAACATAGCGTGTCATATGACTTTAAATCTCTGTAATCACCACAAGAAAATAAACCCACCATGCTTCTTCTGTATAATTTCCAATTTTATACAAATCAATTATTTCACAAAAAAGAAAATCTATTCTGTAATACTTACATATTTGTTTTAAATTTGTTTTTCTTAATGATTGGGTTCTTGGCTCTAGACTCTAGAACTTCAACATAATGCGGTGTCTTGGTATGCAGGCTGCCAAAGATACTGCCCTTATATTTAGCGACATTCTGCTCTTTCTCCAATACTTTTTCATTATTTTCCCCATCTACAATTGTAACTTTTTGAAAGGCATCAACCAGCATGTCTTTGTTACTGTCCAAAGCACCTGCACTTTCTGTACCATCCTGAGAACTAATCTGAGATATCTGCTGATCATTTTTCAGATGACTGCTTGTGGCGGACTTGGAGCTAATTTCGCAAAAATGATTCTGATCTTTTATAGCAGTCTTTACTTCATCATTTTTTCTCTGAGTCCTCTGATTTTCAAAAGCCGTATTTGTGGCAGCTTGCTGAGTACATTCTGCCTTCTGTCTTTGGGAAGCAATCTTAGAGACTTCTTTAATATTAGAATTTTCATTAAAGTCAGAGGAATCTTCCTGGCTGGGTATATGCTCGTTTAGGGCAACTTGCTGCTTGCTCTTATGAACCTCCTCCTGCTTCGCCTGGAACTCCAGCCTGACAGCGGACAACAGCTCAGCTGTCTTCGCTAATTCTTCCTCTTGTGAAATGGCAAGTGTCAGCTTTTCAACAAAATCGGAGATCTTCTTACCCTTATCTGGAAGCCTACCAATAAATTTCCTAAAAGAAAATAAATAAGTTACATAAAAAGGTATAAACAATCCTATTTCAATCGGACAGACAGACATACGCAACTGTTTCATTAAAGCAGTGAATGCTGCAGGTTCCTCACTGTAACCGTAAGCTTCATCGTTACCTATTAGGCTTCTGAAGGCTGAAGAGGCGCAAAGCGCTTCCAATCTCAGATACGTGCTTTGATAAAGGCAGCATTGCCTTTTCCTGCTCAGATAGGGAACTGCTGCTCCGAGCGGTGCGGCGTGCAAACGTTTTCCTCCAGCGCTTGCAGCGCGGCGGGCAGCACCGATCCCCCGCGCGCAGGAACTGCTGCTCGCCCGGTCATAACTGCTCGGTTTTTCTGCGCACATCCACCCCGCGGAGCCGCCGCCGCCGCCGCCAGGGCGCCCCGCGGCCCCCGCTTCCGAGCGGCCTCGCGCCCCCCGTGCGAGTCACGCACCGGTCCCGAGCAGCGCGGCGCTGCCAGAGCCTCCTGCGGGCACAC
>NW_020447997.1:1391688-1444883 GCF_003343035.1 Apteryx rowi | reverse complement strand
GCCGCCCGCCGCTTCCGCAGCGCACTGGGCGCCGCCATCTTACCGGAAGGGACGGCGGGGCGGCAGGGCCGCACTTGGTTGGAAAGCGAAAGGGGCGGGAGCGAGGGCTGCGGCCGTTGGCGCGGGCCCGGCGGGAGCCGCTGCGGGGCCGCTTCAGCCCGGCGCTGGCGGTGCCGGCAGCGCGCGCGAACCCCGCCGCAAAGCGGAGAAGGGAAAAAAAAGCATTGGAAGCACAAAATGGAGATTCTCACAGTTCGGGGGCCTATAGGTAGATTCCACCCCAAATCCTGGGGAAAGTCGCCCTGCTGGGTGTACGCGGCCCCAGAATAAGCCGCGGCTCAGCCCGGCTCAGCGGGCTGGGGAAGGGCGGCCTGGTGTCGCAAACGGGTCGCGGGCGTTCAGCTGCACGTAGCCGCCTGGCGAAGGAAACTCAGCTCAAGGGGGGAGCCGAGCAGCAGGCCCTGGGCTGAGTGACGCGGGAGAGGGGGGACGGCACGGGACGGGGACGCCGCTTCCCGTTTCGGGCTGGGCCTCGCGGATGCTGGGGGAGATCTGCGGCCTGGGAGCCGCCGGCTTCCGCGCTGCGCCCATCGGGCGGCGTCGTTTTTTAGCCGCAGGGTTCTGGAGACACCTGAATTAAATAGAAGTTGGATCCCCATGTCGCAAAATCCCTATTCTAGAAAGTTGACTCTGTATTCAAGAAACATACTTCACGTTAGCCTGGGTGTGAGAAATAGTGTAGAACAGAGGCAGATTGCTCTTCCTTGAACTCAGCAGCCTTAGTATACTCTGAAAGCTGCAAAAGCGTACATTTTTCTTACCTTAATTATTTTGGATTTTCGTTGATGAAAGCTTTGTCATTTCCAAGTGTTTGAGTAGCTTTCAGCTGAGTATAGATTCCTGTTTAGGATTCAAGGTTTAATTTTCACAAAGTAAAGTTTTCTTTATATTATATTTATTTATAAACATATCTGTGTATAATACAGAGACTGAATGTGGAAGTTCAGACTGTAATATTGGTTTGTTTACTCCAAACTTTCCTAGCTGATACAAGTGCCAAGACCTTTAGTAAGTCTATTCCATCTAGTAGGAATAATAATAAGGTCATTAGCTGAATGGTGGTTCCCAGGTGGTAGATCTCAGACTTTTTAAGTTGATCTCAGTAGAGGATTATTGGTCCAAGTAATAGTAAAGAGACACATTTCTCAGAGATTGTTAAAACAGTTGTTTTATGAACAGGATGAACTGAGGGTCTATCCCGGAGGGATTAGAGGAGGAAGCGTTTTAAAACGGCTACCCGCCCCTTTGTTTGCTCAGCTGGAAGGTGAATGGAGAGGCTTAGGGCCAGGGGAAATGAGATTAATCAAGTAGGCAGCTACCCATGGAAAAAAATACCATGGCCAGGGTGAGAAAAGCCAAGCTAAGTGACTGGTTCAAGAGACCATTTCACTGTCTGTTGCACACAGCCTCGATCATCTCCCATGGAAAATCCCTCAGGGGATTTTCCTAAGAGTTCAGGGAAGAGGAAATCACTGTGAGATTTTCCCAGGAGAAAAACTCACTGTTGTAGGACACCGGTTCTAGTCATCTGAATTGCAGCCTCTGTAATGCAGTCCTAAGTTATGTTACCTATGTTAACATTTCTGCGACTTGCAAGAAGGAACTCTTTACCTTGCTTTTTAGCCTTTCTCCTGTGCAGATCGGAGAAAATGGAAAGAAAAATGGAAACAAAGCACTGCTTCTGCCTGTGTGGAAGTGAGAAGTCTAGAAGAAATGATCCTCGTTAGACTGCTGTTCTGCAGTTGTGTGATGAAGGTTCATCTCAGTTCAACTGCTGTTACTACATGTGCAGAGAAGTAACACCTGTATTTACAGTGAGTTTCAGCTTATGTGCTGAACTGCATAAACACAGCAAAATAGAACAAAAGATGAAGAGAATAAAGTGTCCTAATAACATGACTGCTGGGCATCATGATTGATTGGTTGCTCTGTAGCCTTACTTGGAACACCTTTCACCAAGTCTTTTTTTGAAGAAATAGTGTTCATCTTTATTTACAGTTTGGGAGTGCTAAGTTTTGGAATACCGTAATCCATTTATGGATAACACACAGTTCAAGAATGATGAACAAATAGCTGAAATGCAGCAAGTGCTGGAACAAACATGCTCTTCTTTATGGAAAGATGGGCAGCAGATAATTTAGATACAAATGCTCAGGAGCAAAAATTGATTTCACCTTTCTCAGTCAAGGAGCAGAAGTAAGGAGCAGTTGTGGGACTGAGCAAAGTTACATAATTTTAGGCTTTGCTAGCCCTGGGTCCAAATACAGCTGTGTGGGAAAATCCTTAATAGCCACATTTTGAGCATGAGTAATCACTACCCAACAATGCCTTCTGCAAGTTTCATCTTAGGACTTCGCTGTTTCTCTTGGGAAACTGATACAACATCATATTTGCAGTGCACAGTAATACTGCTTTTCTCTAAGAATGCTCTTAGACAGTAGAGCATGCTTTGCCTCTTGATTAGAGTTTATTTTGTATCACTTTCTTGAATATTTTGATCAGCATTCACGTGAGCCAAATATAAAACAAAATTATCTTTTTATTTCTTACATAATGGACTTTCCCATGTTCCTCCCTTAGGACATTATCTCAAGAGCTATTATTAGATACTACTTTAATACAGTCTGTTTTCTGTCACATATCTAAAGTTAATTATAATTTATTCTAAAATAGCATGTCTGGAATTGCCATGCAATTTAGTGTTATTTCTGTAGCAAATGTCTTAAGAGACCGTAAGAAAAGTAAATTATTAGAACAGCAATGGAGGAGAAGATTGGGTACACCAACAGTAAACTACATGAAGAAGAGACAACGCAATCCAAGGCATGACACAGAAGTATTCATCTTCATATAGCATAGCTAAAAGGAAAGACAGGCATTCAGATAAATAAGTAACATATTCTAGCATAGATTTTTTTAATAGCTTACACTGGTTACAGGGAACACTGCAATGGACATCTATGTCCGAATTTCTAGTATCTCTGTTTTGCTGATGCCAATTACTACTAAGCTGATGTATTCTAGTCACATAACATTTTGGGAGAGGTGGCCATGAAGTACAGCTGGCTGAATTTTTTCAGGTGGAAAAACTTCCTGTCAAAAATATTTAAGTTTAACCAAAATTAATTACAGCTTTTGAAAACTGAGAAAATACTTTGTTACATAAATCGTTTTCCATTGTCCTTTTCTCATTTCTTCCATTTCAGTTAATACATATCACTCTTCCTTCCTTTCAGTGGGAAACAGGGGAAAGGAGACTTCAGAAAGTATGACTGTGAGGGGAAAAAATGTATTTTTACAGGTTCTTTGTTCCTAGGTGGAAATTTTTAGGGGAGGGGAAAAAAAAAATCAAGCCACACATACAAAATAAACTATCACCAAAATAATAGCAAAAAGGGCGTGATATTTTGAATGAAAATGAATCAAAAGGAAAACTTTTTTTCATCAAAAGAATGCATCTTTGTAATAGAATTGTTCTATTTCTTTTAATTTAAAGAACTCCTCCATTAACCTCATTTCTCTCTTTAAAAAAAAAAACCTCACACTTTAAAGGCAATCCTACGTATCCTTATATCCATCAAAGTACTGTTTTAAATTTGGGAAGCAACTATCAGACTATTGTAGCATGTCTACACATCACACACCTTTACAGCATATTGTAACCTTTGCTGATGGTCACTTTTACATATTTTATTTTTAATCCACCAGTCCCTTTTTATTTTGAAAATTTTCACATATCTCAAATTGTAGATGATTGCTACCACTTCATCTTGTTTTCCTTTGTTTCTTCCGAGTTCTAGTGCTTGAGCTGGGGTGGTGAGGCCAGAATTCAACAGGGTTCTTAAGCACATTTCTATACATGCAAATAGCCCCAAGTGTTTAAATAGCTTGCTAAACAGGAATGAAAGAAAGTGTGTTAAGTGGAACCAAAGTCTCAGCATGTATGTCTCCATTCTGTGGAGCAGGTATCTCCTGTGCTGAGTTATGGGCTTAACAATACGGAGAGAAGAACTGCTTACCTATTCAGTTTATCTATCTATGTATAAAAAATTTCAAATGTCTGAAAACAAGGATTTAAAGTATCTCCCCAAAACTTTAATATGTAACTCACAGAATCTTACGTCGTAGAGTTTCAGCATTAAACGCTGCTGATCTCAGCAAGATGTTAGGAGGGCCTTTTGGCGATCTCTATTGAATACACATACACAGGGAAGCATTAGTTAAGTAAAAACTTCACATTCTTTAGCTAAGCATTGCAAACCAGTAACATTGTGATTATCATATTTCAAAGTCCTCTTTTTATTTAGTTGACACATAGCTTGTTTCATTGTGACTGTCTTAAAGATAAGTCTGTATTATCAGAGAATGGTTAAGAATTGTAAAAAAAAAAAAAAAAAAAAAAAAGATGGGCCACATTCATCTCACTCCCAGAATGGTTAAGAATTGTAAAAAAAAAAAGATGGGCCACATTCATCTCACTCCCATTCTGTTCTGCTGAAAATGGAAGAACATCCCAGATGTATTTAGTTGTTACCTGTGGGATTGGGAGGGTGGGTTGTTTTGTTTTGTTTTGTGAGAGCTACATTGCCCCATTCTTGTTTATCCAATGCAATTCAATAGTTCTTTATTTGAAAAAAGAGTTCATCTACTTCTGTTATTTGGCTTTGGAAGAGTCTTTGGTCTTTAAGGAGGGAGTGTCTTCCTGTTCTCAAGAGCCTGTCTGCCAAAGGAAACACTGACAAGAACATCAAGGCTCCAGAGTAACCACTTTTGTGTTCATAACATGTTTTGAACGAACAAGATTATGTAGAGTTAGAGTTTACAAGTTTTTAAGGTAAGTTTATTTCTAAATGAGTGTTGACACAATAGAATAGAAAGTTTAAATACAATATTTATTGCAATTTATCCTTTTCAAATCCTACATTCAAGATGTATTAAAAGCATATAATATAACTGCATTATTTATACAGCATATATGAAAACTGTATCCCAAAATACTTTCCAGAAAATCTGGAATAAATCACAGAAGAACACTCATCATGGTACAAATGAAGTCATACAATCGACTTAAATATTTAATGCACTTCCTGGGGCCTACCTGTATGGTATTTATTGATGGCTACAGAAATTTTACTAATTTCTAATGTTATAGTACTTATTAACTCAATCCCAAATTGACAAAATTTATACTGATGTATTACAGTCTTTTCAGTCAGATTTGTCATTACCTATGCTAATTTTCATTGCTGTTGATTTGACTGGAAAGCTCCATATTCTCATGTAACACACACTTATGTAAATACTCTTCCTCTTTCCTTCACAGTTATCAAATTAAGACCAATAGTCCAATCAAATGATGTTCATCAACCCCATTGCATATCAAAATACTCTAAAAATATAGCATAGGCTTCAGCCCTTATTTGGTTTAGAAAAAAATATCATATTCCATCAAATAGTTAAGACAGATTTACACAGAAAATTTACAAGAAAGCTTCAAAGCCTTGCTGCAGTCTCTGTAAAGTTTTAAGTGGAGGATCATTTTGCAAGTCTCAGAGTTAGGATATCTTGCACTATTTTCAGAAGAGATCCTCAGGAATTAAAAGCAGAATGAACTTCCTTTTGAAGTCTGTATCAAAACAGCATTTTGATATTTCATCCTGCTCTCTCCTGCCATTCACTAAGCACCTCACAATTATCAAGTTCCATTTTCTCAATTTTGGTCAAAGCCAGACAGAGGGATAAAGTATTTTTAGTTATTTAAACTTTTCAGTTAACGTTCTTTACAAGCACACACATTTCATCTTATCTATAAATTTAGCCTTTATCCATTCACGTTAAGTTTGATGGAAACTTTCAGAAACTACAGTCAAGAATTAAACCCCCAAATACAGCAGGATTATTTTAGCACATAGGATGGTAAAAGGGATTAGGTATGAACTGAGGCTGTATCTCTAATGGACATCAGCATGGTCAGTGGGATTAGTCTTCAGTTTCTTTCTCTTCAAAAACAGATTTGTCTTAATATTTGCTGTTAGCAAACACTAGAGGGAGATAAGATCACACATGTACAAGGCTTGTGCCTGAAATTTGGGTTGCATCATTCCATCATCTTTTGGGCTCATCAATATACACTTCCAGTTTAAATGTTCTTCCCATTTAGTTTCACTTCATGATCTCAATTGTTCATAATTAACCAGTATTTCAGAACCTTGTTGAACAAACTCAGTCTCTTAAATCCACTCAAGCATCAAAACTTCATTCAAGGAAAAATACTCTATGCGAGATTAGGACTAGAGCTTCTCCACATCTCAGATATTCCTATGCTTTTGGTATATTCAGGTAGAAGACAATTCCTCTGCTTTGCATAATGACAGGGTGCTTTGTCTGAAGGACTGCTTTTATAGGCAGCAGAATTCCTTATTCTCAGGGACTTCCTCGTCAAGCCCTATCCCACTACAGAAGTTTTGCACCTCTTCTCTCTGAGAAGCAATTTAAGCATATATGTGGTATTATTTCTGTTCACTAATATGACAGCTGAGGGGTTTTCCTTGCCCTTTTGATATCTATGAGATCTTTCTCAGTCCCTCGTTGCACCCAAATTAAACAGATTTTCCTTTTAGCACTATTAATATTGACATGATGTATTTTAGAATTATTCTTCTGAAAAGAAACATTGAGCAGATGTTAGTATTTACAGCTTCTATACCAGTGAAAATTACAGGCCTCTGTCAAACGGTAGTTAATTTACCCTTTTGCTAATGGTTTTCACTGCAGTATTTCTCAAATGTTGTGCATAATACAATCCACAATGTTATGAATGACTTTTTAGAAAGAATGAACATTTTAAGCTTTTAGGAGTTGAACAGTATGTGAGGAAAAAAAAAAAAGCTTATGTGTAAATGGATGATGATCTGATCATAAAGGCTAGGGAAGTCTGAGCTTCCCATTTTATTCTGTTCGTATTTTGATTACATCAAGCAATTCATGTTCCTGCAAGGTACTTATACCAGATCAAAATATCCTCCAGTCCATCCTCCAGTCCAGGCTTCTTTATTTAATAGTAAAATAGCACAGTTACAGGATAAACAAAGTTTTCTAACAAATTCAGAAAAACATGAAATACTGCAAGAATAAGTTTGGGATTATGAGGTGAATATCACTATTTTAAATACAACTCTATTGAGTTTGAATTTGAACAGGCAGTAGTGAATTTAAGAATTTGCGCTAGACTGGAGACAAAAGCAACCACTTTGTGAAACCCCGTGGCAAGGTGAGTGCCTTCTAGGATTAACATTCAATGCAAGAACAACATTAATGTTACAAAACATAAGTTGTTGGTTTTCTACAGCAGTAACTAATAACAAAAAAAATACCCTTCACTCATGTTAACAGAACTACAAGAAAATACTTATAATTCATTTTAGTTCACTAAAACTGGGAGATTAAAACAGAATGTAAAAAATACCCTATATATTAAAATATGTTCAGTAATAGAGGCAGTAGTTCCTGCTGGTACATAGAAGCCAGAGATAAGATTAAGTGTTTTGGAAGAAACAGTACTCAAAATCAAAATTCTTATTCAGATGAGAGAGTAACCAGCAATTGCTGTAGGTGAAATTCTGTTTAGTGAGAATTCCTTCCTCCAGTGCAAAAGGAACTTAAAATCTAAGTGACAGGGATTTTCCTACACAATTACTATTGAATGCATCTTTCACTTTACCCCATAACTGGGGAAGTACAAACCAGTGCCTCAATCCAACAAAGCAAAGTTCATTATAAAGCTGCTCTAGTGCTTACTGTTTGGAGTAACAAACATGATATTCACCTGCATGTGCTGAGGGGATTCTTGGAGAGGAGCAGCAGTTGCATCTCTCGCTCCCAGAAAAAGGACACTGGTTATTAGCTGGCCTCTCGCAGGTGACCAGCGCCCCAGCTACAGCAGGTCTCTGCGACAGGGGTGAAGAGCCCTCACGCTTTGTGTGCGGACAAGAGGGGAGCTCTCAGATTAATGCCCTTTGCCAGGGTACTTTCAGATTCTGCTTCTAGTAGTACTGAAAATAAAATATATTAGAACTTCATTGTACAAATAGAATTACAACACAATTGAAGAAAAAAAAACTGTACAACTGTACAACTCCTTCCTTACTAGTATTTGAAATGACACATTGCACTACACAGCTTCTCTCAAAGAAGCAATATTGACTGCTGTTTCACTCATCCCGTTTCTTCCATGTCCCCCTCACAGTCAATGTCAGTAACAACTTCAGATACAAAGTTACTAAAAAGCTGCTTTCAGGATAAATGTAGCAAGACTCCATGCTGCTGTTCTTCTCTATGGCTTGATAAAAATTTATCTAACCAAGCTGCAAAGGCGCAAGATATTTACTTATATTTAAAAAGCACATTGACTTGAATGCTCAAGATGTACTGTTCTTTGTGCTAAACTCCAACACTCTCTTGAATGGGGTGTACGTCCTCACTGGCCTTGCACTTTCAGGAGATCTTCTGTTCTCAATACTTGTGCTGTTAAGGAGACAAGAAAAAGCTTACAAAGTTTAGTGTTAGAGGATCAGACAGCTGGGCTGGATGTGCCACTGCAATAAATTTTTGCTATTGATAGGCTAAAATTAAGCTCTTCAGCCTATTTGTTATGTTCCATATTTATTTAAATGCCACAAAGAATACTTGATAAAAGCTATGGCTGATACTGATAAGTTTAGATGCACGCATCAGCTGGAGCTCGTATTGGAATGGACAACTAGAGCTAAGGGTCCTGTGCCGATAAAGACAGCAATGTTACATTTAAGAACACAACTGTAGACTGTAATTCCATAAAAACTAAACTGCATACATGTCAAAGATAAATCTCAAAATCAGGAAAAAAAAAAAAAGATAAGTAGAGGCTGTGTTTACGCCAAAGATACTTGTCTGTTGGCACTCTGAGTGAAAACACTGTTTTTGAGGTTTCATAGCTTATGCCATTAAAATATGTTCCAGCCTGAACACTGGCAAATATACTCAAAAGTGACTGCTTTTAAACTGAGAAGAGAAATTTTAGTTTGTATAGGAGTTTGCTGATTTCAAATACTAATTTACATTGCTCAAACTAAATGATTCAATTTGCAGGACAGTTAAGATGAAGTAGTTTACCTATGGGTAGTAAAAGTAATGCACAATGATCGTTAAGAATTGGCCAAGGACATTCACTACCTTACTATTTTGGTTTCTGTTTTCCCCTTCCCTGTGATGGCTTGTTGGAGGAAGAGAGTCAGGTGCAAGTTGACAGCCTTGCTACCAGGGCTCAGTGCAATCCCGCTGCAGTGCCCAGGAGGAGGACGAGGACGAGGACGAGGAGGGAAGGCACACATACATGCCTTAAGTTTTACAAAGCTGGGCTATGGAGCCAAGGGCCACCACAGAACGTCGACAACCCTCCAGATGAGGGAGCACTAATGTGCCCGCCCTGCTTACTTGGCAATCTTCCACTTCGGAACAGGGTATCTCCAAAAATTGTTGCAGCCCTGAACTGTACTGTAGTGAACACCAGACAGCTCTGTTGGAGTTACCTGCCCTTTAAAACGGTCCAGGAAGCTTCTCCCAGAACACAAGGGATAAAACATGCATGAAGCCAGCATTAACCAGGCTTGGGGCAGCATTGGACACTGTAGCAATGTTTTACCAAGATTTCCCCCGTTTCACAAAATCACATCTCTTGACTCCTAGCTTAATTTCTTGCTTAAATCATGTTCCTGTCAACAAGTACAGCCAAGGGTTTGCATCTAAAAAACCCCACACAACTGTCTATTGTAGCTATCAGAAATTAAAGTCATTGGTAGGTCAGCTTCATTAAATATCCTACTCCACAAATCATTAAGTACATTACAGCTAGTAGATACAATCTTTAAAAATTACTAAAATTTTGCAAAACTCCACAATCCGCTCCAACAGTTTACTAATATAATGTTTTACTAAGACAGCACCAATAAAGGACACTGTGAAGAAGTTTGCTATGAACAAGCAGAAAAACTGAATACCTGAATGGAAGATCACATCCTACACCAGTATCTCTGGTTTCTGTATTGGTCTTTGGTTGGTTTTCCATTAAATAGTCCAATTTATCTTGTAATTCTTTATTCTGGAAAACAGTAATTTTCAACACAGGTTTGTTTTATTTAAATAATAATAATTAAAATAAGAAAATATAACAGCAAATTGGCTTTTCTCTGTAAGAAATAATGTAAACATTTTTATTAAGAAAATAAGAGTCCTTACTTTTGGGAAAAAATATAAATCAAACCAACAGTCTTTGTTCAGAAGCTTCTGTTTTAAGTACTTATAATACTGTTATAAAATTGTACATTAAGAAAACTAGCATGAGTACTGAGCCTTTGTATTACATACATTCCTTATGTGATTGATGTCATAAGTTTGATTTCCATACTGAAGAAGAGTAAATACATGTACTAAATATCCATCTGGATAACATCAGACAGCAGCAAATCCACCTTTAATGGGTTTCAAATAAAATAATCAAAATAATATAAACTTAAAAGGTAATGCCTTACCTCACATTCTAAGAAAGAGATTTTTTCTAAAAGCTGTATTATAAATAATTCCTTTTCTTTTACTTTCTTCCTTAGCATTTCAATCTGTGGAGAAACACAAAACAAAGACATTTAATCTAATGGTGATGGGAAGAGGAGGAAAAAGATGTAGATACTGTGGGAAGAAACAGGCTTAATTTCATTGTTTGGCCACTATTGAATACCTTTCACAAACTGCCTTAATCCATGGATTCTCTACCATCCCATATGATTAGGATAGTATATATAAAGACCATACATGCCTACTAACATGACTTTTAAGAATCCATATTTCTTTGGAAACAGAAACTCAAACATTGTCATGTGACAAAGTGAACTAAGGAAAAAGCCACCTCTCACTCAAAGGCCTTTGCTCTTGTCCCAAAAATACATTGCACATTTGCTAGTTTCCTGAAGGTCTTATTTATTTAATTTTTTCCTGGTATACCAGATATTCATTGAAAAAAAGCACATTTTCATTTTATACTTCAGGGAGAGGGAAGAGGCTATTTACAGTGAACATGAAAAATAAAGTAAGATTAGCTGTGTCAAAAACATTGTGGCTTAACACTGTCTAAGAAACCTCTTGACTAGCACAGAAATCTGTTCCTTTCAGGTGACCCCATTTAGAAGACAAGAGCAACTGAGTATCTCATGCAAACAGATTGAAATTTCTCCTCAGATCAAAGAAAATCATTTGTTATTCTCTCTCAACCCCTGCTGACTACAACTACTAAAACAACAGCTCATAAAAACAGCAAAACAAAATAATAGTTAAACAGAAAATTCAAATGTTACTGCTTCTCCTCGAGGAGATTCAGGTTAATATTCATAGACAGCTGTAGGCATGCACAGCTTTACAAGCACAAAAGACAAGGTGCATCCTAAATCCATAGTTACAATCTACTTCAGATGCAGAAAACAGTGGTAAAATATCTCTGCGGAGGATGTTCAGAAGTGCACTGAAAGAACAACCTGAGGGAGAAGAGGGATCCTGCCCAATGTCTGCATGGAGGGAGGAGCGGGGAGACGATGGATTTGATGCTGCCTCCTGGGCTCGTACAAGGTTTGTCCTACAGCAACAGCAATGAGAGCTGGTAACGGTGGATGATCATTTTGCTCTCAGTGTCAAATGGTGTCTAGTTAGTAATTTTTCCAGCTCTATTTCAATCCACCTTCCTTGAACAAGCCATTTCAAGTCAGAAGACTTGAAAGACGTCAGAAGACGGGATTCTCTTCCCTGTCGAAGTCCCTGGGAATGTGCCTCTTTCAACTGAGGTCCTAAAACATCACCAGCTAAACCCCTTTCCCTGGGAAGTGCTCCATGCCAGCTCTTAAACGAGGCAGAGCCCAACTGACTTCTGCTTTATCAAACAGTGCATTGTTTAAGGCAGTTATCTCTACAATTCATTAAAGTATATTAGAGTAAATTAAGATACAAAAAGCTTCTGGTCTTAAGCCTGAAAGCAGAAATAAAAGCAAACCAAGCCAGTGAATGGATGGCCCACATCACAAATGGAATGCCAGAGTCTGCCATGTGCTGCCTTTAACAAAGCCTTTATTACTATATATATAAATAAAAGAGCGCACACCCTAAAGCTGTGTTAGATGAGGAAAGAATGATATTCAAACTGCCACTGAGCACTAGAAAAGTGTGTACCCCACATATTCCTTCACATTTTTGGGTAGTATGCCAACAATGACATTAGATCTATGCCTAGAGCTTTTTGTCAGAAGAAAACTATAAAAATACCCATGGGTAATAAAAGATAGGTATTTTCTATAAAACTTCACATAAATGAGGTGGCCTTATTCTGTCAGGTTATCAATTGGCTGTGGGCTTTCATTGACACAATTTTAAGGAAAAAGTAAAAGTATTTATTCAGTAAAATGTGGTTTAGTGGACTTTTACTTAAAACGATTTAGTTTTATAGAACAGCCAAACTGAAATCAAGCAAAGCTCCAAATGCATTCTTTTTTCCTGGCAGTCTTTGCATTACCTTGATGCACAAGAAAGGCCATTTCCAAATGCTTGGTCAAATTTCCCATCTGCTCTCACCAGTTGCTTTTTAATTCTATATTTTAAAAATATTTTTAATCAATCTTGTGAAAGCCTATTAACAAATCCCTTCAAAACCACCAATGTAAAACTTTTCAGTGTACAGTATCTGGAAACAATGACCAATAGAAATATTCACACCCTGCTAAAATAAAATGAGAATTCACAGATACTCAAAAGTATAATAATCAAAACAACAGTATTGCTATTGTGCCCTGCTCCCCCCTCCAGATCTATTACCAGGTATTAAGAAGATTGCAACCAATCCTTACAGAAGTACTAAAAAAGCCGGAGTAAAACAAATGTATAAGTTAAACCAAAGAATGAAAAGTTATAAAACCACCAACTCAACTTTAATTCACAGTCTTCATGATTTCAATTATCATGTATCATTTGACACTATAATCAGTTATTACTGGGAAAAGATAAAATGTAAATTCAATACAGAAAGTGTTTGCAGGTGAATAGTAACATAATACATAAAGCAGGGATAAGTGCAATCATCATCTGTCTTTTTCAAAATCAGGCATTTCCTTTCTATCCACGTTCTTTTCTCTTTCACCTTAAAAGTGCATACAAAAACTAGCCATGTCATCTAAAGCTGTTACCATTTCAGTTTTCGTATCATAGAAATACAAAGCTTGTAGCATATGCAGAACCATGGAACACGTTTTGATCTCTGTGTTTAATTACAACTACGTTTAATAGTATGGCTAGGTTAAGTCTGCCACATTTTCATTATGAGTAGGTTAAATCTTGTCAGTAAACTCCACTTGGGAAAAGATAAGCTGTTGTTCTAGGGCTTTCAGGTGGGTCTTCCCCAGTAATGTTCTGTTCTCCTTCTGTGCACGCAAGGAAGCAATTTGAACACCAGTGTTCGGGATGCTCACAGAGAGCAGAAGACTGAAGCCAGGTACAGCTATGTGATCAGCGTGTTTTGCCCTTACCGATATCCTTTCCTGTTATTGAAGTTAACATATCTCATCAGCTGCCTGTTCTGCTTTTTACATCAAACACAAATACTTCTGTTTTCAAATTAGGTATCGAATTAGGCACTAAATGCAAGGCCAAATTCTTTCATTTCATAAAAATTTAACATGAGTTATATTCACCCTATGATACAAAGGCTTTAAGAAAACAGTGAACTAAACTGTGAAAGGAACCATTATGTTTACCATTATTATGTATAAATAGGTTTAGTCTAAGTTACAGTTAAACTCATATCTGTTTATTCTTCACATTGGATACAGAGATGCAAACACTGTACGGATGTTTCTGAATGACTTTAACTAGCATAGTCTGATGGCAAAAATGAATGTGGACACCTCAAAATCCAGTGGAGAAGGCAAATGGGAAGACTTTGACAAACAGCTTCCTCCCCTTCCCAAACACAAACCTCTCCTCCAAAAAGACATTTTGCAATTTGACAGGAGTGTTACTACTTTTAAATTTTTTTTTGAGAATCACCTAAGGACTAACAGACTGAACCATACACAACAATACTCCCTGACTCCTTTTAACATGTTTTCATAACATCAGTCAGAATCTATTAAATTATTCTACTTTGTCCCTCTGGAGAATTATGACAGAATTTTAAAATAAACCTTCGCTACTACAGAATGGAGAAGAGGCAAACATTGTACTATATTGTCACATGCACAACAAAGTTGCAGAAAGCTTTAAACCTACCCACAGGCTTGACGTGGATGACACATCCCACCAGAGTCATTTACTACATAAAAGTTTACTTACTGGATAAGGATTTGAATATACATCATCTTATGCCATTAGTTTAGGGAAGACCAGGTGTGATCAAACTTGATTTGATTACCTTTCAAGGGAATATGCCACTTACTTACAGGAAAGCAGGCAAAACAGGAATAATTTTGGTGAATTATAAATCATTTATTATATTAAATAAAATGAAACCTTAATTCAGTACATTTGTCTAAGTTACGCTGCATAAAGTAAAAGTGCAATGGTTTCCTTTGAGAAAGGAATGTAACAAGGACACTGACTTGTAACGCTGGTATCAGGTAAAGCATTTCAAAAATAAAATTAATGCCTTCCTACTTTACACTATTTCAAATTTTTCATAAAAATGTTAGTTATGGCAAACTAATCTAAAATAATAATGCTTACAGCACCACACACATGTTTATTGCACAAATCCAGCTCTGGAGAGGGTCTTTGTTCCAAGGAGTTGCATAAAGTGAAAGAACAACTAGACAGTGATAGAGCAGTAGATTTTGATTTTTAGTTGAACATAAGGTAAAGAAAAAGAGGAGAAGCAAGGCAAGGCAAATGGAATAATGAGTTAAGGGCCTGAGTGGTGGCCAGAGTAGACTAGTGTCAGGCACAAAAGTGTGACCCAGAGAAACTCAAATTCCTTGGACTGACTGTTGGATCTGAGCCACTTCTGGATTGACTCCAGGGCAAAATCATCACCAAGATGTTCAGACATTTTCTTTGGGCAAAGCCCAAGGCCTATAATCCACCTCAGTCTTGCTGTGTCTGCAGACTTTAGCACTTCATTTCATTGCTGACTCAGCAACCTGCTCCCAAATCTGGCTTTTGTGTGATTAGCCTCGCAGATTTCTCCGTCATTTTCTCTGAGCACTATTTGCACATATCCTTCAAATTCTCCTCTGCCAGCCTGCCCTACAAGGGCCCAGACAGACTTTTCCTAGCACTGGTCTCTTCTCCTGCCTTGTATTTTGGAATCATGAGCAACTGCTTTTCCTCCAGCACTTTTACAATCTTCACATGCATGTTAGGCAGTCAAACAAAAACTGGCAACCTACTCAGCAATATGATAGACTTAATGGCCCACTCCTTCCTTTGAGGACAGCTCCCCTGACAACAGCGCTCTGAATTTAGCAATCTTGGGCCACATCATCACCCTGTTTCCAGACACGGCATTCCCTTGCCTCCCCACCTTGCCGTATTCTCCATCCTGTGCTGATTGCTTCTGCATTTCTCCCCTCTGTTGGAGGGCAGATGACTATTCCAGAAACTGGGTGGGAACAGCAGCAAGGCCCAGTTGTCACCCATTTGGTCTGTCAGTGACCAAAAGGCATCACATGCTCTTTGGCCACCCTAGGGCTGAGGAGCAAAGCATACTCCCAATAGTGCTACGCTGTCAGGAGCAATGACCACCCTGGCTTGGTCGCTCAGCATGCGCCCACTGCTCAGGAGCTCTGCACCTGCCAACGGGCTGGCATGGCTGGGAGCCCTGAGGCCACCCTGCTTCACACCGCGATGCCAGGCTGCCCGGCACAGGAGAAGGCACCTGATCGTCATCAGCCACGGGCAGAACCATGAAATCCCTAGCAGACCACGCTGGGTGCGCAGCTGCCATCACACACGTTTACTGCAGCGTCTAATGATGCAATTCAGGACATGAATGCCCCACGTGCAGCAGGAATTATCCTGAATTTACTCACTGGCTCAGGCTTAATAAGGCCTCAGCACTTCTTTTCAAGCTCACTCCTTGTCACCAGCCTACTGCTGACCACCACTATACTTTTGCCTCTGTTTTAAAGTTCAAGAACATCACTCGCAAACTCTTTCTACCTCCAGATTATCACCTTATCTTGTAACATCTCCCAGATAATTCAGTTCCTCTTGTCCATCCCCTTAGTGAAGATATGTTTCTTTCTCACTGCTGCACCTTATTTGGTCTCCAATACATGTCCTGAAATACCAGACAAGATTGCCACAGTACTTGCATGGACTGCATAAATACTTCTAGGAAGAGTTGAACTTCTGAATGCCTCTTGCTCCACCAACAAACCAAACTTTATTTTAGTAAAGATTGAAAGCTGGATGCACAAGCCAAGAGCATTAAACTGACTTCATCTAAGAAGAACAGTCAAGAAGAGAATTGTGAGACCTAAAAGAAATGTAGAGTCCTTCTCTAAAGAAATGCTGGCGAAGTGAGTAGTGATATTAGAAGGGAAATCAAGACAATTACAAAGTAATTACAGCAGAAAGAAATACAGTCTTAAAAGAGAATGAAAGTTGTGCCCAATTGTAGAGCTTTCATAAGGAAAATGAAATAACAAAGCTTTATTTTATTCTTTCTACTCAGTCACAGTATTGGAGGCTTGAAATACACATTGATCCATTGAATTGGAACGGATCCAGCTGTTACATAAACTCAGTCAACATTTACCTCTTGACATTATCATCCATTAATTTAAAATATTTATCAGAACATGACACAAGTATTATATATTATTCAAGTATTGTGTATTATCCTTATTCATCTACCATTAATGAATCTGGCATTTGTAATACTGATGAACAGGCATGAACAAACTGGTCATAAATATGACTAAACACAGGACAAACACTTATTATGTTATACAAAACAAGACAGACAAGACGTTACAACATCAGCCCGAACTCTCAGACACAGCTGCTGTACAGGTAAAACAAGATTTTACTCCAGAGTCCACTATTGCATTGGACCTTAAGTGGTGCTTATCAGAGCCCAGACAACAGTGTTGAAATTTTTTCAAGTATATAACAAAGTAGGTAGGAATGAGCTTCTTTTCCTTTTAATCCCAATTAAACTGCTTCAGTCACCCTTCAATACTTTTGTTCTAGCATTTTAAAACTCCTATTGCATATAAAGAAAAAGTGACGACTTAGTAACTGATTTAAGTTATTGCACTAACTTAAGAGAGCTTCCTAAGCTAGTGAGCTATATGAATACATTAAATCAGTCTTTGATGCGTGTCTGTTGCTAAAGCAGGCCCATAGGGCCTAGATGTTCTAATGGGTTATAAACATCTGCACATTGGCTAACTGTTCAACCCACCTTATTAAGAGCTACCTTAGTAATGTGCAAGTCTTCTAATTAATGACTTGGCCAGGAAATCCCCAGCTGAGAAAGCTGATGCTATGCATGTAGAAACACTCTCCCCAAACACCAGCAGTGATTCTATTTTTGCCAATAGATAAGCAATGCATTGCATTGCTCAAGTCCACAGAGGCAGTCCAAACACGTCAGATTTTTTGGAGGGTGGGGGTGGTATTTATGTGCTGCCGTTTATCTTTGGCATCTCTCTGTCATCGATAATTCCATCTTCTCTGTTTCTGTGTGGCTTCTTTTACTTGGACTAAAATTGAAACTGTACCTCCACATTAAGACTGGGATATTTTGCAATGCATCTGGAGTTGGAGTATCTTGACAGACAAATTTTCAGCTGGTTAAGTCTTTGGTAGTAAAATTTCTTCTTTATTCCCCATTTGTGCAGTACAAAGGATCTTCTGTATTTGGGATACCATTTGCTTGTTAGCAGGCAATATATAAACTTGCATGCAAGTGTCTTCCACAACAGAACAGGATACAGCTTCTCTCTGGTGTTTGGTCACCATTTATTATCCAAAGAATCTGAGACTAAAGGTGGAGAACAGCTCATGGGCCATGACCTAGAGACAGTTCAATTCAGTAGTTAGGGGAATTTCATGTGAAATCTGAGTTCTGTAAATAATTTCTTGCCATGGAATCAAATAGGCTTTTCTCCTTTCAGTCCCTTTCAGAACAGCTCCTTATTTCTGCATCTACCCACTAGCCCTGCTTACAAGTGTAAATGTTTGTTTTCTTCCCTCTCCTGCTTCTTAGCAATGAAACACTATTACATATAAGCTTTTTGTGCCATGAAAATGTGATCCATTCCTATTGCACAAACTTCAAAATTAAAGCTCTCTTAAACCTCTCCAGGTTTGGAATGGAGATCAAGTCAGGAAATATTTTTGTTGTTGCTGATTTAAACTTTGTATTTCTTTTGAAGTTTTGTAGCTTCATCTTACACTAAACTGTCTCCCGTCTCCTACACTGGCACAAATAGATAAACAGATTAACCAAATTGAATAGATAAAAGAGCAAGCTTTCACTCATCCATCTGAACAACAGTAATTTCAGCCCTTAAGGAAACAACATGGTAGTAGCTTCCCACATCCTCCCATAGTGCCTCTACGTTCACATCTGCCTGCTCAATTGAGTCTCTGCTCTTGAGCCTCCTTGGTGGAAGGCTTGAAGCTTGGGTCCTTCCACCTTTCACACTGGGAGTCCCGCTGCGAGCTCTGCCTCTGACCAAACAGGCTTTTTCCTGAGCTGCCTCAGAAAGCCTGTCACTGCCCAGCTGTACTTTAAGATGTCTACAAAGGAGAGCAAAAAGACGACTAAAGGGAGAAACTAACCAAGTCTACCATTACTAATGTTCACAGATTTCATCACTGAGCTCTGGGTGATCCACTCTGCCTCTTCTCATTCTTTTTGAAAGCCAGTTATGTACAAAGAGCATGAGAATAGAGACTGGGTTTCTGTACATCTGCCAATGCAGATTCTTCACTTCTGACCATCAGCACTCCATGTGCAATGTCCTGCGCTAAGCTGGGAACAAACAGGTTCGTTTAACAAACAAGTTCAACACTGAGAAAAATCTGTTCAGCTTAAGTCATCTGTAATGAGAGCATCAGGCTGTAAGACTATGCAGGAGGACCTTCTGGTCAGCTGCTCTTCTAACCAGCTGAGATCTCAGTTCCCACAGTGGAGAATCCCTATGGGGCCTCAAAATTATTGTGCCTGAGATCTAATACACAGAGATGTCCAAGGTCACAGATTTCGGCAAACTTCTAATTTCTCTCTTATTTAATCATTTATTTTCTTGTGAAAGTTATCTTCCATGCGCCTATTCAATTTATGACTGGTCTGCCTAGGCCAAGTTGAAAGGGGTTCTATCAAAGTCTGAGAGGGGAGGATTTATTTTCAGAGAAAAATTTAGAAGCAAATGATTTCTTGGCTAAGGAGCATAAGCACTCTCAACTGTGATGTCCTTCCTCACTTGGGCTTGATTCCACTCAAAGCAGGTGGCAAATCTATTGCATTCAACACCAACAAGATGGGTCCTTTGAAGAGGAAGGCTTTAATACTCTTTTCCTCCATGGCTTCCTACATTTGGTGCTCTCTCTTAGCTTTCCCTTTCATGCACACCTACATTAGGGCTGACCACAGTCCTCTAACTCATTTTTAAATGCCATCAAAACCAGCAACGGAAGTGTTAGAGCTACCCAGTGTACCACAAGACTCCACTAGAAAGCATCTTTTTCACTTCCTTCTGACTGCTTGCTGTTCCCTTCAGGATGCCTCACATCTGTCACTTGCAAATGATCTGTCATCTTTCCCTAAAAATGGCCTGAAGAGCAATCTATTTTGTGAATTTTCAGCCACAAAACTCTTCTCTGTAATTCTTCAGCTTTGAGAGTTCTCCGTATGAGTTTGAAGCAGCGTATCTTGTTTTTTCAGCAGTCCTTTCAAATGAGTTTCATTTCTGCTGCTGTGCTTTGTTTAAATTGGAGATGCTAACAGCATGAACCTGTTGAGGTTTACACTGAAAGAATAAACTCTCATTTACACTTCAAATCTGTATCTGAATATACTAAGATGAATACTTTCACTAAATAAAGTGCATCCTGTAGTCAAGTAAGCAGATGCTGGCCTTTTGCTCTTACCCAATTCATATAGTATGTTTTGGTTCAGCTTCTGACAAAAGCACTGCTGATAATTTCGACTATTTACATTCTTTCCACTACTGTTGTGGATTTTCCAGGTTAGCCTGCTCTCAGTCTATTCTCATGCCTCAGGGAAGCTAAGAAAAGCAGGCTTCCTAGATGCTTTGGTCATTCTTTCTCAATTACATTATTTAAATAGAAGTTATTGATCATTGTAGCACCTTCAGAAACGGTAAGATAAAACATAACTTTATAGATACCATCTATTGTTGCACTAATGAGTAACACAGCATTTCTGTGACTTTTCTAGATATTCCTAGCCATCACACTCTGTATTAGGTTAAATTTAATGCAGAGACATGTGAGTTCAGATACACTCTGACAAACACACTTTCTGGGATTTAAACTGTAGCACAATTCCAAAATCTTCCCTGTTTACTACATGAAGTATATTTTAGTGCTACTGCTCACTAGTTTTTAATTTTCCTCCAAAACAGTGTCTTCAGAGCACATTCCCTTTCAACATCCTAGCTTTTAAGAAGTATTTTTGGTGTTGATCTCTCAGCATCTGTGGCATAGTAAGTGATGCTGAAAGTCAGCCTAAGAATTCTGTTCTAATATTTACTTGCAGAAGAGGCATAAAAGCATGACAAATACCATGCATGGATAGCTCAGGTATTTAAGGGGATGAACATCTGCAGAGCTCTGTCTTCTGCATGGTGGACAGCTGCTCCGTTTTGTACCCAGACAGAGCTGTTATTTGTAGGTTTTTAATTAAAATAGAGCATGTGAGCAACACTGTAGAAATTTTGTGAAACAGTACTACAAACACCACGGATAGCACAAGATAAAAACCACAAAGTGCCTAATGTGTTTGGCACTGTCTAACCTGATCAAACCTCTGCTACAAGAGTCATTAGTTAGCTCACTAACCAAGACATAGATATTGTTACAGGTGTACATGTAAGCTCTTATGGAAGCTGATTAAAGACTAAAATATACACAGACTAAAAGAGAAAAATATAGTCCCTACAGCTACATGGCAATAAAAGATTTCTACAGAGATTGAATTGATATCGAAAATCAGGTTGTCAGACATCAGCTAAAAGCAAACATACTTGAAAGTTAAGGGAGTTAGTCATCTCGCATTCTACTCTTTAAAATAGGATAACCAAAGGTAGGAAAAGGCTTGCTGTGCAGATGAAGGCACTAATAGAGCTATAGTACAAGGAATCAGCAAGCTAAACTCACTCATTATAACTGATATTTATGAAATAAAAATCATTGGCCCAATCTTTATGCATTCTTTTGCCAAAACACTTCATGCAACTGAAAGTATTTGTTATACCAACTCTGCCCGCTAGAGGTCAAGTTATACTGAGCAGTTTACTATGCATTTGGCAATAAAGAACAAAGCTTAGGCCATCATGCTCGTATTATCAGAATCATTTGGTTTGCCACAGATAGCACAAAGTGACAAGTCCTCTAGTACTTCTGGTCTGAAAAAAAAGAAGCCCATAAAGTGATGGTTGACTTATGCAGACATGAAACAGCCTCTGGATAAAATATTTGTTCCAGTAATCTATTACGTAGAGAGACTGGATTATTAGATTGAAGAAGGATTCCTTAGTAGAATACTGTGGTATAAAGATTGTCAGCCCAGTTTTAGACTACCTGCCATGTTGCTTGAAAATTGTGAAAATGGCTCTTTATACCAGTCTTCTGTACTGAGGATATGACAGAAGAACTTTAACACAAAATGATAGATGCTTTTAAGTTACTTTTGCATCCCACTTTTTTTCCTGCTCAGTTTTGCATCCCTCTGCACGTAAGATAGGATCCCTCAGTATCACATATCCAATTATACAGCAGGACTACATCAGAATCTTGCAGCCAACTTATAAAATGGGATACATATAGGTAAAAAATTATTATACCACCTCAACAAAAAATGGAAAAACTCCATGTCTAATCAGAAACCCTATGATAGCAAATCATTAAGCACGAACATATTATGAATTGAGAAAGAATGCCTTAGATTATAATCAGTTCCAAACATTTGGTATTGTGGATGTTTGATATCCAAACACAAATGAAACTCAACCACCCCCAAAGGTATGTCACTAATGCCTACCATCTCTGCAGTCTCAGTATAATAGTGATGTCCATCTGCTTTGTGAAGCTCCAATCTAAACTTAATCTACCTATTTCCCATATCACACTGTTTCTCTGGAAAGAGAGAAAAGTTTGCCATCACAGCCTTCTCCTGACTGCCAGAGTTCCTTGGCATACAAGTGGCCAGCAAGTTGAAGCGGCTTTCCAGAGAAAACTGCTTAAAACTTTATGGAAAATTAGATCAGGAAAGCACAAGAGTGGTGAAAAAGTGCTTTTGCCCCTCTATTTCTGTGAGGAACCACATTAGAAAAAAAAAAAAAAAAAAAAAAAAAAAAAAAAAAAAAGGCAGCTAATGCCTGAAACGGAAGTGCTTTAGTACAGGAAGGAAAGGAATCTATTTTACTTACTACTTCCACCCCTAATGACTAGTCTGCATTTTTTCTTCAGCTACCCTCTGAATGCTTCAAATTAAGTTGTATTTCCTGAACTACCATAAAGAGCTCCAAAATTAGAGTTAGCCTAAAGATCACAATATATAACCTAAAATAGTGATTATATAAACTGGATTAAATTGCTTTCACCTAATCTTTCAGCTTCTCTAGGTCTAGATGCTTAACTCACCTTCTGTTGCCTCTTGTAACTATGGTGGCATAGGGAAGTCGCACATAGCACACAGCTCTCTTTGGGTTATGTACTGAAAGAATTAGCATCCCCCAAAGACTCAAAATACATTGTTTTACAAGATCTCACCTCCTCAACCATGTGCTTGACTTTCTTCTGTTGGCAGTGGACCATATCATCCAGATGTTTGATTCGCTCCCTTAGGCTAGCTGCTACCTCCTCCAGATGCTGTGACCTAGCAGAAGATGGAAAAATTAGGCATGTTAAGTGGGGAGCTATGCAGTCTAAGCGAAACAAGAACAACCCCACTACCTCACCATGAATCAGGAAGACTAGGTCAAGAGGTATCTCACTACGCAAGTCAAATTCCATTAACAGATGACACTTTTATTTGTCTAAAGTACATTTTAATGGCAGTCTTTCAGTCAAAGTGGCTGTCCCCACCCAAGTTAGCTCACCTTTGTCTTACATACTGGCTTGCTTACTCACAGCCCAAAGTGCTGACAATTAAACAACCTGAAAAGCTCATCTCCTTGAGATGTCTGTTTTTTCTTGAAGTGAAAAGCATTTAGACAAGTAGATCTCTATCACTAAAAAGGCACACTGATCCTGACCTATTACTGCCTGCAAACTTTTGGGAAATACATACTAAATAATCAGGAAGCACGTCCGCTGGTGCCCTTTTAAGTGCTTTCCAACTACGGAGCAGCCTTGGGTCAAGGATTTGGTGTAGCTGCCAACAGCAGCAGAACGCTAACTGGAATAGTATTAACTCATCAACAGTCAGCAGTAATTGCTGTGGATGTTTTAAGTTTGCATGCGTGAATCTGTAGACAGATTCTGGATTTCTTCAAATCCACTTTACACAGAAGTTGAACACCCACAGGACTCCTGCCACAAGCTGATTTGGTAGCCTGCCAGAAAAGTAGTTTTAGCATATGCAAAGGAACAGAAGGCAAGGTTTTTAATAAGTTTTTGGCATGTTGGCCATGGGAGCCTCCACTTTTATCTGAATGTACAATTCCTGAAATTATTAAAAGAAAGCAGTCTCTTGCCTGCAAATAAACTCCTGTAGTCCTAGGTTCAAGTCTGAACAGAATTTGAGAAGTGGAGGAGGGGAATCAAAAACAAAAAAGCTTTTTCATCTTGCTCTGTGAACAGCAGATGAAAGTGCTGAAGCTGCAAACAGAACAACCATTTTAAGGCAAAGCAGCAGATGGCAAACTGTATGACACAATTCTAATGAATGACTGAATTGTATGCCGCTCCCCCCCAAGAAAGAGTCCCTATTAACAGGGAAGTACTCTACAGAATTGTAACTGCAGCACTTTGACAAGAACTCAAAATCAAGACATTGCTGTAGGTTTTTCAATCCTGCATAATACGGCCTCGCAAAACCACAATTTATATTTTGATTACAACTGTAACATATATTGGTCTCTCATTCAAACATGCAGAATTTTAAACTCTGGTAGCAACAGAGCAACAGACCAGGGACTCATCCTCACCAGGGGATCAGACGGACAGTCAGGAGCTGGGGGCAGACAGGTAATCAAGGAACATACTTCAGCACCTGAACCCTGATTGCTTACTTGCATTGCACAGATTGCAACTGCTTGTTTGTTTGCTTGCCCTGCACAGATTCCTGCCTGAGCATTGCATCTACCTTTTTTACTGCAGCATACTTCCCATGCTGAGTGGGTAGGGCAGGCTTCACTGAAGTGAGAAGAGTACCTGTTACCCAAAGGTGAAGGAAGAAGGCAATTATCTTCGATCTCCATGTTCTGTGTTACACACACCATCTGTATACTTTAGGTTGTTATTTTAACTGGCTGATGTGAAAAGTTGTTATTACCCTGAAACCAGCTAAGCTGGTCACAGACCCATACAATTAGGCCCGGAGATGCTCCGGGCAGGGACTTCCTTTTATGTATATACTTCCTACAGAACAGCGGGATGCCAAAATCTTAAAACTGAGTTTCTGGGTGCCACAGAAATATAAGTAGGAATCAAGTATGGTTATTCAGTTTCTGCTTATAATTCACCTTTACACACACAAGTAGTGTCATATAAATAAGCGATGTGAGCAATGGATGCAATTCCAATTGCAGTTACGCTGCTTCAATGCTGGATAGGTTTCTCTTGAAACTTTGCCTCTGCCTCAGCTTGAAACTTATCTTTGCCTGGCCATGGTGGTCAGGCGCCAGTCTCAAAGAAGTAGCAACGGATGCACGTGTCATCGGTGGGCACCACCACACCACTAGATCCTCCTAAGCCTCGTGCTTTCCACAACAAACATTCACAGAAGTCTAATTGCCAAGAGCGTCACCCTCACCTGCCCCAAATAACTTCACAGTATTCCTGCATTGTGATGCCACATGCCAGATGCTTCCACGCCTTCATTTTATTCATGTGTGTATGTTAACGTCCGCTGTGTTTGTGGACCTGCCTCTCCAAGTCCTGCCTTAAAGTGCTCTCTGCATGCACTACTAAGCCTCAAATATTTCCCTGCTAGTCATCTTTTATACAAAAAAGACCTGTGGTAGTTTCACGCAGAACTCCTGTGTTCTTCAAGAGTTCATCTCTTCGAAGGGGAAGTCCTACAGCTTAATACAGGCTGCAGAATCTCTTTTCTTTTAAAGATATGTTGAACAGTCTAGAACAAGGTAACCAAAGTATTCATAGGCAGGATCGTACTGTGTCGAATTTGGGAATGCAGATTTAAGAAAAATGCAATTCACAAATATGTCAAATGTGCATGGATCTATAATAATTTTAAAAGTTTATTTCATAGCAACACAACAAGTTCTATCTCGAATGTATTCTACATGTTTGCAATCAGCTTTTCAGAAAAATGCATCGAGGTTATTTATATACAAAATATCAAGAGGATTAAATTTTGCAACAACAATTAAAAAAAAAAACAAAGAAGGTTATATTCAGCTGGACAATCCCTACTAAATTACAATTTTAAAGTTAGTAAAACATATCTTCAAAAACAAACAAACAAAGAAAATCCTAAAGTTTCCTAGCAACACTAGAAGTTCCAGAAATAAGACAGATCTCACCTCTCACTGTCCGAGTTAGTTTCAGATTTTGCTCCAGATATTTGTATTTCATTTAGTTCCAGTTGTTTTTGCAGCTGGTGACGCTCCTAAACAACAAGAAATGTTATCCTTCAGTTCTCCACATGTTAAAATGTAAAAGCCTAACTAAGCACATTTCATGCAATTCAAAAGATCATTTGTGAAATTAAAATAGAAACTAATTAAACAAAATTTACAGATGTTAAACAGGATCCCTGCATTTCCTATAGCCCAGGAGAACAGAATGCAAATAATAAAAATCAAATACCCAGCTAAGCATGAAAATAAGATCAGTGTTTTCATTTTCCCATTTGAAGACATACAGTTGCTCTTGAAACTGAAATTTTTGAATAAAAACCTGAGTCATCACCATCCTTAATTACACGAGTGTCAAATTGTCCATTTTATTCCTCCAAAAAGATCTCTCAATCCAAGGCAGAGATAAAATGTACTGCTCTATTTTCTTCCCCAAAATGTCCCTATTTATTTTTAGGTATCCACTGACATTTTGTTTGTGAAGATCTATGAGCACTTGGGGCCTGACTCAACACAAATTAACAGGAGTCTGCTATTCACTTTAATTGGAGTTTAATGGAGGCATTCAATTTTACTCTGCAAGTATCAGTCAGATAACAGCAAATTAAACAACCAACATGAAGAAACTCACCTGTACTTTAAGAACTATACGACAATCCTTTACTCACTGCATAATACTTATAAGCTGTGGTCTGAAGCCCAGATGAAGTTGATGGAGCCACTAAAGGGGCACATTAAGCTAAATCGATTCCTCAGTGTTATCACTAATTCAACTAACAGACTTGCATGAATTGGACAAAAGAGGCTCAGATAAATGTACATTGGACTAACCAGTCAATCCAACAAGACTGGCTTTTAAAAATCTATTTCTCAATAATATCAAATACTTACTATATTAAAGTTGGTTAAAAACACTTAACATGGAAGAACAGAGTACTGTCTTCTCTCCGCTTGCTAGAGTTTCCCAGTATGTTCTTTACTTCTGTATTTTAGATAGCAAGGCCCAGATCTTTAAAGATAATGAGATGCCTGCTATTGAATGAAATGACAGACACCAAAGTACATCTAAGAGCACCAGAGTCTTTTAGAAGGACCATTCTTATCCCTTTTAGAGTGAAACTATTCAGGCTAAGGACTAAACAATAACATTGATTCTCAATTACACGAATGACTCCAGAAAATGAAGAGGAAATTCCACTGTAACTGTTAGATACAGGGGATATAAACCCGTTTCAGATATCTGAGAATGTCCAACAAATGAGGTTCAGATAATAAAGTATACTATGGGGAAAGAGGTATTGTGATACTCTGTGGCTTAACAATACCTTAAAATAATCATCATCTGAAAACCAGTGTGAGTTTTGCCCTGGAGCAAAGTCCATAAAAGAGAAGAAAGGCAGGGCAGGAAATAAAAAGAAGCGACTGCTACAACTAGTTTTACAGTAGTGCTGCCAAAGTCACAAGAGAAGTGTCTCAAAGCATTTCTACTTTCAGAGGTTTAAAAGTCAATTGTAAAAAACTGCTCTCAACTACAGTTTGGTAGAGAATATTTAGCCAGGGAGAGAAATAATTGAAAGTGTTTTAATACTGGCAGGAAAGGAAGAATCTAGAGTTTGGATTAAAAGGCAGTAAAAACTGACTGTTTTTCTCCCCTTCCCAAAATACCTGTAATTGAAACCAGTAAGATATCTGCATAAAGGATTAAAAGCCTGCTACAAGCCGCAAAAATCTGAAGTCAAAATTTCAAAACCTTTCAGTTTGAAGCCTTTAGTTTAGCATTTCATCCAAATGTGGAGAAATCTGGAGGTGTAATTCCAATTATTTAGCTATAGATAGCTAAATAATAAGGTAGATTCCTAATTAAAATACGTTTTAGTGGACCTACCAACAGCATTTCTAAGAGACTTTGGGTCATTTATAGTCACTAGTTCATTTGGCTCAGGAGACCTTGTAGACTGAAGGAGGGCAGAATGGCCTTTTAAAACCCATTCTTTAAAATGATGGTTTACTAAATAAACCCTGACACCTTAAGCAGCCCTGACTGTAAACACCACAAGACAGACAGAAGAACCACCTAATCACAGTGTCTCTTTGGTAGTCCAGGTGCATATACTTATATGAATACAGTAACTAAGTGAGATGCAAACAGCAATAGTATGTCATGGAGCAGGGTACTGAGTAGCAGGCAACAAAAAAAAAAAACAAAAAAAAACTTCCATGTACTTCTGCATTTCCTTTAAAGCAAGCGAACAACTAACTCTCATACCTCTTCCATGCGTTCAATCAGCCGATCCAGCTCACCAATTCTCCGGTCTTTCTCCTGTATGCTTGTTTCTGTAATCTGCATCTTCTTATTTGCCTCTTCAATAGCCTTCAGAAGTCGATTTGTTTCCTCCTTCAAAGAAGGACATTTATAACCATACTAACATACAACATATAACTGTGGAATAATAATTTTTTAGGCCACAGAGTCAGGCTAATAGTTCTGAAGCAGAACTCATAAAAGTTTACACTACAACTGCCCTAGAAGTCTGGAAGATTTGTGACCCTAAAAGTGAATACTATAGAATATAAAAGATTTGGGGCACTTTGAAGTGCATGGGTACTTGTAAAACATAATTATGAAAGTTTGAGAAAAGTGTTTACACGTTTCTTGGATATTTGTTCTCCCTTCTGAGGATACATGTTAAGTAACAGTGGGAAAAAATATGCTATTCCAGAAAACAGTATTTTAAACACCAAAGTTTGCCAAGTTCAGCTCCGTACTTTTCTCACATGTAAAACAATATGAATAAAAAGAGGCAAGAGAATCTACCTTCAGTCTCAGTGGTTATCTATCTTTATCTATCAGTTAGAAAAACACAAACTGCAAATAGAAAGGTTTTACATGTGGTGGGGGGGAGTGGGGGACCAGGAGACAGGAAGAGTTCTTGCCCCAGTAGCATCCAGGTAAGTTGACTTTTTCCATTCTTAAACTATCACTAAAATCACACATTATATTTTACACTTCCAGAGAATCAGAAGTGAAAAACAACTAACTTAATTTCAAATTTTGAAATTTACATCGTCATTACTATGATTGTGTTTGAGCACATTCTTTTGTCGGCCCTAGACCTCCAATAGCTTGCAAAGCTTAATAAGGGTGGCATGACAAGTCCCAGAGACTGCAGTGAAGAAATGTATGTCATCTCTGGAGTATCAGATGATTGAGAAACGATGCCCAAGCTGAGCACCACTCTTACAGATGGGCTGTACATACTAGGAGGACTTCTTTCTCAGCTTTATGTTTCTGCTCCTCTTCTCGCATTTTTTCCTCATACTGGCTATACAGTTTTCTTGTCATTTCTCTCATGACTTCAGCGTTGGCTTCTTGAGACGATTCCACCTATGAGAGGGGCAGAGAGAAATTCACAGTTGATCCACAAGTCACTAGAGCACTGCTGCCATCAAGAGAAAAGAGCTCACATAATGCGAGGATGGCACCTTGAACTTCAGTCCCACCTTGTTGTAAAGTTCATGCTGCTGCAGCACGTTTTCATTTGCATCCAGACCATTTAAGAAAATTCCTCCAGTCTAGAAGCTATTCAAATACATACAAGGCACAGTTACATCAAGTTTCAAGGGTGCCTGAATTTAACTGGCCATTGCTTAGCCAAGACCAGGCCACCCCTCCGCAGTCAGCCCTTCCACAACAGCTTCCCAGTTACTCAGTTTGCTCTCCATTGAAAAATAAAGTCTCATATTACAGAAGTGTAGGTTAGAGATGGTCTAGACTCAACTCCTGTTTCTAAATGACCGTGAACTCTCAAAGCATTGCTTACTTTAGCCTGAGCCTAAGTATGGGTTGCTAACTGTAAGGAACAGCTGCACCCTCCCTCCTCTCTCTTGCTTTTTCCTGCAGTGCTATTTGTGCAGGCACAAGAACAAGGGTGACCATGAAGCAAACTAGATTAGGAAACAGATCTGGCTGAAAATTAATATACCCACAGGTGGGGGAGGGTTAATTTTTAACCACAGGACCAGAAACACTACTACTGGCACAGGGAAGAGGGCAGGAATAGATATTCAGAGACAGGATTTCCCCTTACGCTGGTTCAAAATGCTCGCTTGAACCACACCCTCAGTGATTAAAACGCTAGATAGGACATTCACAACTTAAGCCCATCTGCACCGTAAACTGCAATAAAAAACGAAATAAAGCACCTTAGCCATAACATAGTTCTTATACTTGAAAAGCTGTAAATCAGACAAGGCTATAGCGACATGCTACAGCAGTGTCAGGGAGAGGAGGAACACACTTATCTGGGAGAAGATTACAGTGTTCCCTGCTGGAACCTGTATTGATCACAGCCACGAAATACCTGAGTTTGATGAGCAAGTTTTTTTCATTTCAAGGACTGAAAGATTTACTGAACCCTTGCATCTATCTTGCCCAGTGGGAACTAGCCATTTTCCTGCCCCATAGGATAACAGGGTATGCTATCCTTGGAAAAGGGACCGAGCTCTGAGAGACTCCACCTGTACAGCAATCATCCCATCCAGCATCTCACCCAGAGCTACACTGGTGCAGAGGCAGCAACTTGCACTTTGTGAGAGGAGCTGGAGTTAAATTAAGTTTCAGTACAACATGAGACCTCCAGTGTTACAGGAAGCCTGAAAGAATCACATCATTCAGAAAAGGCCAACAATCAGCCCTAGAGCCCTTAAGATACACTGAACTCGAATATGATCCCTGGCATTGTGTCTCCATCACTCCTTCACTTATAGTTTGAGCAATGAGAACAGTAAAAACAAGCATAAAATGGAAGATGCAGCAGGGCAGCTGTTATAATATTCTTAAACAACCTCCCCAACCTCAGCTATTCTGTGGTTCTATGAATAAACCAAACCTAGTAAATAAGAACCATGGGTGTGGTTCTCCTACTCAGGAAATAATCAGGGCATATGGTGGTTATTGCTTTTCCACTACTAACCCCTATGCTCCACACCATCGTCTTACATTCTCCCCTAGAATTAAACCCCAGGTGTGACGGCACATAAAATGTCACTTTTAACTTTCAAAGACAACAGCAAGGTATTTTATCCACTAACTTTGTAATAAAACTGCAACTTTGAGGGACAAATTTAAACATCTTCCTCATTAAGGCAGGGCCCATACCCACATTCTGCTGACCTCAGCATGCTCAAAGATAAGCATATCCTTAAGCACTCAGTTGAATTGGGACTTATCTGCTATCGTCTGCCCTTAGAAGCATGCATACCTTTCCCTGACTTGTTGGTGCATGTCCTTAAGATTACTGTAAAGTCCAAATTTCTGTATTGAAATCTAAATAGCATCAGCTCAGCTTTCTTCTTTTAATTGGCTTTTCCCTCTTTTTGTTTCCTGCTGACAGTATCAGGTACAAAATGCAGCTACTTTTACAAGCTTTAAGGCTTCGCTATGAAAGGATATTAGAATACGTACTGTAAGTTGGAATACACTTCTATTAGTGTTTTCTCTTTTAACCATTCATCATTAAGCATGAATATAAGTCACTGGAGAGCTAAAAAGAAACATCTGTTCCAACAAAATTAGACATGAGTAAACTAGCAGTCACAGTGACAAATTCTCATAAACTACTATATGCAAATTATTCTATTTTGAGTAATTTCAAGAGACACAAGGGTTTCCAGAAGAGGGTTTTTTCCTTTTTTTCCTTCCCCCCCCCCCTTTTTTTTAATGAAACTAAAGGAATATATTTGTCAGGAAGGGAGAGAAAAATGGTTAAAACTTTCCGGCATGCAAAACCTTCCAGTTTGCGTTTTGCATTATTCTGGAAGAAATAGCTTAATACTCTGTCCAAGAAGTTTGCTGTTACAGTACATCTCTGCTGACCGTATGTTCATAAAACTGAACAGATTACCTATTAAAAATTGGACAATACCAAATAAATAAACTCAACATCAAGACATTTTTAAAGCACTGCTTAGAGTTATAAAATTCTTTTACTTACAGTAATGGACCTTAAAAAACAATTAATAGTTCAGATTTTCACCTGCCAGCATCCGTGAATAGTAATCTCATGCTATGGAAAAATTAATTGCTGCCATCTGTAATTCTTTACTACAAACATAGTATCTATTCACAGAAGTATGTCAGCTCTAGGTAAAGTCCAAGGCATGATGGATGAAGAATCCTTTACAAATAAGGCCAAGGAATATACTCATAATGTCCTTATTGTGCAATATTACTAGGGGAGTATAAATACTGTACCTTTAATTTCAGTAACTGATTTTCAATTTGCGCTGTTTCCAGTTGTTTTTGTTTCTCTCTCAGTTTTTCCATAGATTGCTCATGTGTGTGTTTTAAATTCCTTATTTGTTCCCTTATATCAGTGTTTTCCAAAGTAACATCCACTAGAGTTTTCTAGAAGAAAGATATAAACCACATATTAAAACCACAAGTAACCGGGTGAACTAACATAGTCAAAAGATTATGGCACAGGCAGAACATTTAAAAGTTTCCTGATTTGTCAGTGCTGTGGAACAGCTTTGCAAGCTTTAGTATTTTAAATTTTGTTTTTTGTTATATTTGGTTTGCTAAAAAATATTTCCACGAGGAATATGCTCACTGAAGTCGAGCCCTGGAACACTATAAACAAAGAAAGGAATATGGATTAATTTCAGTATAAATGTTACTCCCAACAGTCTTCCTTTATTCTCTCCAAGAACCATGCCATACATATTAAACATGCTAGACTGAGAAAAACTGTGACATACAAGAGGACAGAAACATTAAGTTGTTCACCTCAGCTACATGAGAATTGGAAAGTCTTTCAAACAGAAAGCACATTCACCCCTTCTCCCTCCCCCATACATTTCACAGCTATGTAAAGCCTCACTAGTGTTTAGCATCCAAACATGCCACTTCCGTTTCTATTAACAGGTAAAGGTATGAATAAGTCAGGAGATGTGCTGTTTTCCACAATATAGGATAAATTGCATTTTCACCTAAGATATTTCACAAAGACAAGGCTAGTGGCATTAGTCTGCTGCAGTTTAGTATCTCTTTATTGTATCCTATTTTTATAGGCTTTTAAAAGACACAGTTGGATTTTTTTTTTCTTATTTTCATAAGTTAGTTGCCTCAAATATCCAAGGCAGTGTTTCACAGGCTTGTTTAGTGTTAGAATCTCTATTTGTCATCCATGTTTCATGCATACTCTCAAATCTATGTCAGAAAAGGCAACTGTCAGCTATGAAACAGCTATTAAAGACGTACCTGCAAGTCTATTGATGCTGATGTCAAGGAGCTGTTCATTTCACTGAAACTATCTAAGGCTGCAGCCTGCACTCGCACATGATTCTCTAAGGATTCCTGATGAGCATTTGTCACCTGAGCAGAAAAAAAAAAGTAAAATAATGTTCAAGTTTACCTATTCTTTCAAAAGGAGCTACAAAAGAGAAACAGCCTATGGTTAATTTTCACAATACAAGGATGCTTAAAATATACAGGCCCCAAACCATATCCCTGTACCTCAAAAAAACAAACAAATGTAACTTGTAATCCAAATATGCAAACAGAAACACGGCGCCAGTATCTGTGTTTATTGCTAGCCTGTAATCCCTCTAACAGCTGCCCTTTTCGGAGGAGCAAGAGGACACTTCACTGATGCCAGTTCAGAAAGCTGCTACACAAGGAGCAGGACGACTGCAAAAAGTCACAGGGTGGAAGCCAGGTGAACGCAAGAAACGAGGCAACCTAGAAAGGTTTGGGTGAACTGCAGCGTGGCCTCAGTTACAAAAGAAGTGACTAATCAGGTGCATAAAGAAGCAAACATCAGGAAGGCTCAGGGATGCAACAACATGAAGCAGGTAGGAGAAATCAGCCCAGAGCTTTGTTGTGTGACAATTTGTCATCTTTGGTTATGTACACACATACACACACACTTAAAAAACAGGAAAAAAAGCACAACAAAGTGACATAATTTACAAGGAGACAGAGACCCAAACAGTATAAATGATTATGAACCATTCAACAATATATAGAGAAAAATGTTACTAATGAAGAAGGCCAGCCTGACTCAGATTCTTGGACTAACCAGATTTGTTTCTTGATAAAAACACACAAACACTAGGGACCAATCTTGAGAACAATCGGTGTTTAGTAACCAAGCCACACACGGATTAGACCAGCACAGGGAGCAGAAGCCAAGTAGTCACTGGTAACTCTATACAAGTGGGTGCTTATATTAGAAAAAAACAAACCAAACCAAAAACCAAAGCAAAAATGCTTTGGATGGATTAAGAAAGATAAAAGATAAGAACTTGTAGGAAGAAGCGTACTGCCCAGGGCAGGATATCTGAAGTACAAACTTCAAACAAACTTCATGAACAAAAAGTAGTCCTGGAAATAGATGGGAAAAAAGCGTAGCGATCCAAAGCTGAAGGGAAGAGTATAGAAAGAATTTTAAATAGGATACCAAAACAGCATGGGAGATGGTGATCATATAAAAAAAAAAAAAATTATAATATTTAGTTAGGTAGAAGAACATCTGTGCTTTCTTTCAGGTACTCTAAAGCATTAAAAAAGAGGGGCCTCAAGGTGCCATTTATGTCAGAAGGAATCCATCCTAAACTGTTAATATGCTTCCAGACTAGAGATTCTGCTAGAGCTGGTCAGAAACCTTTATTAAGAGAGATTTTCAGAGCGGGCAGCATTTCTACTGACTGAACCGGAGATCTGAAAGTGCAGAATTTCACCACTGCTATTCAGTAACAATCAACAGTAAAGTAGACAAAACTGCATCTGAGTTGGTGTTTGCCTACAACACTTACTAGCTGGGAGATGCAACTTCTTAGCACCATTAAGACTATTTAACTCAGTTCACAGAAATTAGGCTTTCTCTCCCTCCTCCTCTCAAATCAGGATGAATTTTTTGAAGACTAAAGTTGCCACAGAATAAAAATGTCAATTTAACAGTAAGATTATTCAAGATGACATCAAGATTATTGCTTTATTTCCAAGAAGCAGGCAATTAGTAATTCCATATGCAAAAGCATCCATGTCCTATTTTTACCTTTCTAGAAGGAAAATAAATAAACAAATAAACAAATAAATAAATAGGTAGATAGACATGACGTGTAAAACAATGAACCAGAATCATCTGAGAATTCATTTCTGTCCTGCTGAAGAAAAAAAAAATCTCTAGATAATACTGGAACAGTTATGCTCTTATGCCTTCGCTATAAATAAACGCATACTTACTTTCAGTTCATTGGTAAGCTGCTGTATTTTTCGTTTCATTTCATCATATTCCCCATACATTTTCTTTCTTACTTTTTCCAGAGTTGCTCTCACCTGGTGTTAGACAAATCAAACGTCTTGATCAAACTTATTTATTATATTGTTTATATTGGGACACAATATTTTGTTTCTATATCCTTCATTGTTACTTTTAGTACTTTCCACTATTAAGCTATCTTTTTGCCAAAAGCAATTTATCCTAAGAACTCCAGCACTTGTCTATATAGAGATGATCTGAATAAATATCTCCAAGCAATTCTAAATTAAAACTAGTAAACTAATAATTTAAACAACAAATTTCAATTAAATTATTGATTATTCATTCTAACCTAATTTGATTAGAAATGAATTAAAAGTAATTTGAACATATACATTTTTCTGTCTGAAAAAAGCATCCACACTTGAATTTAATACAGCTTCATTCATTTTAAAGTGGTTAATTCAGTTCTCTCCAAGTGTCCTTCGAAGATAAATTCTTTAGTTTCACTGCGTTTGGACTTTAAGGCTCATAGCTGGCTAAACAACACATTAACCTGAATTTATCAGTGTAATTTCATCTCTAGAATTTGAAGAACAGAGTACTCAATTTGATTTCGGGTAAGAACCATGGGTGTAAATCACACTCGCCTTTCTAAACAAAGGCCTGCTGGAAGCCGGCTTGCGTCTGCACGCCACTGTAAACATGCACAGGCCCAGTCTGCTCAAGAGCACGCACTGCAAACACTGCAGCTCAGTGTTTGCCCACAGTCTGCCTTCCAGCTACGCACTTGAAATTCTTTCTTTTTTCCTCTCCTCTATCAGACACAGCCTGATTGCAGATAATCTGGGGCAGCGAGCTTTCCTCACCTCTGCAATGCCGAGGTGAGGCTCAGGAAGGGATGAGGGGAAAACCAGCGTCAGCGGGGATGTTTCTGGCAGCTGCCCCTGGGAAGAGGGGCGACAGCCACCAAACCTGTGCCAGGAGTGGGCACGAGCCTCCCCCGCCACGTGCTCCCGGGGGCGTGAAACACAGCAGGAGGCCGCAACTGCTGTAGCCCCTCATCAAAGTGCTGCTTGCCCCATCCCTGCGCACACGCATATGCTCTCTTTCACGAGATGACTTGGCTGCAGAAGAAGCTGCGAGCAGTTCTGACATGGGACACTGGTTTTGGTCTACTGAAGTCAGCACATATGTGGCATGAGCAGGGGACTCTTATTTAAGACTCTGATGATCTCACTTAAGATGCGACTTCTCTGGCAGACCAAAGTTCACAAGCTGGCTTAGCTGAGCGCAGCTTTCCCCAGGCAGCAGAGCAGGGGCCGCTGCTCAGCACACCTCCTCCTCATCTTTCCCACTTCTTGAAAGAAGCAGTGGTAGGGACGTTCCCAGCAGTGAGAGCAGGAATGAAAGCGGTGAACCCAGGCTGCTAGCACACCATGAGTAATACAGGGGAGAAGCAGGTGCTGATAGCTCGAGACCCAGCAGATGCTAGGAGCCTACATAATTACAGTCCTTTGCACTGCTGGCCTGACGCTGCGTTCCTCCCTTTTGTATCAACACCGTTCTCCTGTGCTTGAATCACCATAATACAATAAGCATTGACCAATAGCTTCCTGGGTGGCAAAGGTGGATGGAAAAAGAAGGTCAAATTGTTTGCTCTGGGTGAATTAGGGGATTGCTGCCAAAGGCTGAGAGGCAGAGCCTGACAGGTGAAGAGATGCTGAGTTTCAAGCAGAGACCAGCAGCATCAGAAATGCACTTTCGCTTCAGGAGAGCTCCTGTCAATTGTGATATATGAGCATGCACAGAGAAACTAGTACAAAGTCATCCTTATTAGGCTGACTATTTTAAGGCTGCCCCAAAGCACATCCAAGTGACTTTACTGTATCACCTAATTTGGGAGCTTTTTCAAAACTGGGGTGGGGGAAGGGGAGATAGCAGAGGAAGAGGGCAGAGAGTTCATCCTTCCAGGTGTCTGTCTGCTTACAGTTTCTTCTGTATCAAATTTGAAATCATGAAGGCTTTGGGATGGGTACCCCAAGGTCTGTTTGGCAGTTTCCTTGCCTGACTGCAGCCCAGCCGGCGAGTGTAAGGAGCATCACTCAGCACGGAGGAGCCGAGTGTGGACCGCACAGCTCCCAGGTATACAACATGCATTTTTTTAACTCGGGTCCCAGCAAGGCAAGCCTTTAGCTTCAGAGTGGGTTCCTAATTCAAATCCAGGTGTTGGCCTAGACAGAAGCCATCCCACGCACACTCACAGCTCTACATGAATACAGGGAAAGGATACTGAACAGATTTTGAAGCTGAAAGCATAGCTCACTTCCTTAATGTAGTTCATCTCTTCTTTCAGCTGATCCGCTGACCAGCCATAAACCACCATTTCTCTCTGATGGTTGTTGTCAGTCCGGTGCACAACTCCATACACCATCCCGTGAGAGAGCTTCCCTGGAGACATGCCATTTGGTACATGGTAGAGTTCCTTAAAAGCAAATAAATAGAAAGTTATTTTTAAATCAGTACTAAAATAAAAAATAACAAAAACACAGTAATGTAAGGCCAGGAGAGACAGCCAACTACAGGCAAAGCATAGCAGTACCTAAGAACACTAGTTCCTAAACACTTGGGGGCCAAACTGTCAATCTTCCTATTTTTTTTTTTACAAGATCCATGATCAGTTTATCATTGATGATACAAATGCCTAATTTTCACTGGCTTTAATAGAAGTGATATATGTACAGCCAGGGGAAACAGGCTGCATCTGTGTAAAGAGAAGAGGTAAAGGCACGTAACAGAAAAAGTTATCGTGGCTTATTTTTGTTCACCAGCATATGCTCCTTTTCTGCATGTTTCTGGAGCACCGTCAGCTCTGATAGTTTCCCTTTAACTCTTGCAACCATGGAACTTCCCACCCCCACAAAGTCCCTGCTGTGCAAAATATCAAAATTCACAGATTTAATAAAACTTTGTAGAGACTTCACAGAAGAAACTGAAATTGAATCTTCTTAAAAAAAATCCTACAGTTTAGGCAAGGTTTCATATGCAGAGCTCAAAAAATATCTAATTACTTTATATTTATTTTGTTGATTGAGCTAGAATTTCAGGTTGCATTTAAAGCTAAGGACCTCCAAAGTAATCAAACATTCATTTCAGGGCTACGTTTCTCTTACAGAAGTTGCAGAACTGATATGGCAAGAGACAAAGCAGAGCTGTGAAACACAGCTGGTGTGGGTGTTTGAGCGTTATCAACTATTGTAGGAGACACAAAACTTTGAACTCAGGTCTTGGTAGGTAAGTAGAAAGGCAGTTTTAAACTGCCTATCCTTCTTATTTTAATGATCTGCAGCAATTTGTACAGCACACTTGTAATAATTGTATGCCTTTAAGGCTGTCTTTGCAACAGACTCCTCTTAGTCAGCACATCAATGCACTTGGTAAGAAAAGTAATCAAGCAAAAAGTAGGAATCATCTCTCTTTGCATATAAATAAATATCTGCAAGGTCGGATGTAGCCACCTGACCTGACTACTCCCCTAGCCTCCCTTATAATCAACCAAGGGAAGCACACGTCTAGGGCAGGCATCTCAAATGAATCAAGCCTCGGAAGTGCTTATTTATCTCTCCTGGTTACAAAGGGTCTAAATAACTGGCTATACTAGATGGAGACATCCACATTGTGGCTTCTTAAAAAAAAATAACAAAAAATTAATCTCACCAAACTTTCAATATTTCCAAACTGGGAACCTAAAATTAGTGATTATTTTGGTATATAAAGTTAGAAAGACACAATCTTAAGAACACAGCTGTTACTGTTTAACCTTGCATGTAAGAACAGTCTTTTGAAGGCTAGTACTGGGGACAAATCGATTATAGATAGTTTTATTTAATTTCCTTTCCTGAGATTTACCAAACACAAGTAGATACGTTGGCCTTAGAATATGTATGGGGGATTGTTTTTGGGTTTCCCCCAAATGCTGTTCAGCAATGACACTATGAACTCTTATAGGCTTTGGGACTCTTTGCTAAATTAAGAGTCTAAGCAGCATCTGAAAACTCTCTTTGACACCAAACAGATGCAGGAAGAGACGAAGCTCAGCATCTTGTATCCACCTGGGATAACATCCTAGAGAATCTCCCATCTTTTCCACGACAGAGGGTGAGGATGGTGCCTGCAGGCTAAAGCTCCTTCAGTTTTTAGCAGCCAAACTAACATAACTTCAGTGATGATGTAAGAATAAATATTTCTTAGGATAGGGAAAAAACGGATAGGAAAATTCACTAGGATTAAGAAGAATGGGTAGTGATGGACATTTGTTTTATATGGTAGAGAATCAAGGAAAGTTGTGTTTCTCCAGCATGGCACTGACAGATTTTCTCAACACTGCAAAGCCTACACATTGTCCTTTACCGTACCATTAATGGCTTAACCATTCTGCTAGGGCTAGGAGGCGAACAACCCCAGCGCAAACACCTGATAAGGAAAGTTTCAGGCAAAGAATGACAAAGCTATAAGCAACAATTCAAAAAGAAAGCCATAAAACCACTCAATGGAAAAAATATTGAGCAACCAGCCCTACATCTACCTGATACCATTTTGCACTTTGAAGATATTATATGCAAATTTCATAGCCTAATAATCCAAAGTTACATAATTATGTATTACGGGGTTTTTTGTTTTGTTCTTTGGACGTGTACAAACAAAAACCCCACACCCGGTATTTTGAGAGTGGAGAAAATGAGCGTGTTTTACAGGAACTAGGTGGGGACATGACTCAAAATTTTTTTTTTATTTGTTTGCTTCCAGGGTTGCACAGTTTCTTTAGTAGTTTCATCTCAGCTCCTCCCCTGCATCTGGATAAAGGGATTACAAAGTTTCTATCTTCCAGATAACCAAATGAATAACCACTTTGATCGTCTAGATGTTACTGAGGCCCCAGACACTGAACTCAAACCCATACCCCTCACCCAGCATCATTCATTTTTAGGCAATGAACAGCTGAATACCAGTAACTACTGAGATCCTTTGTGCCTCAAAACATTGGCAGAATTGTTTAAAGTGCTGTTTACAGAGTTCTGTAGGAAGATTATGATCAAGTTCCTTATTTTTAGAATATTATAAACACATTTCTAAGGAATGCTTTGAAGGATTTCTCTCCCCGCCCCTCAAAGGAAAGACCAACAGATTCAGACTACCAGGTTTGCAGCCAGAGAATCACCCAGGACTCTTACACATTTTACAGATATACAGAATTACATTTACAACTTAATGGACAGTACATGCAGGATTAAGTACCTACAGAACCAGACTGCCTATACTTCTCTTGCAACAATGCTAAATTTGTCTGTTGTCTATATTTGCACAAGCCTCCCAAGATGCTTTTATCACTTCTTTTTCAGAAGATTTAAATAAATTTCCATCATCTGCTGAGTGTTCCAGGTCTAATATGTGCTACTTACAATACAGGATATTGTTTTTACCCCCCTTTGCATCACAAATCTCAGGCAAGCATCTGTTAAAATTTCAGTACAGCTCTTGCTTGATTTAAAGCTGTGTGAATCAACAGCTATACACATAGCAGCTCTCATATTTCTTCAGTCCTTTCCCTTGCTGTTCCATTCCAGCTATGCTTATCTTCCTCACTCCCCTTTTCCATGCTTGGTAACTCTTATTTTTCCACTCCCAAGACCACTTGTCCCAGGGTGCAGCACGTGCCCCAACAAGCACAGGCTAACCTGGGGCAGGTTCCTTCCCCTTAAGGAAGGATTATAATCAGGGCACAAAATAACTGTGAAAGTTTTGTTCCATGCAAGGGTGAGAGGTGCAATGTTTTTTGCTTTGCTTATTGACTACTTTCTTGTAATACACTTTTGCCTCTAAAGGAGGCCTTGCTGACCAGCTCAGACAACTGCATCAAGTATACACCAATTACACATTCTGTTGGTTTTTCTCCTCTCTTTAGCTACTTCCCCCCTTGTCTGTTTTTCTCCCTTCAACACTTTTTCCTTTTCTTCCTTGCATTCTCTTCCTGTTCCCGTCACATCCTCTCTCTCCCATGTTTCCTCTTCTACATATCCTGAATTTCCCACATTCGAGGATTACAGAATCTTTTTAAAGTCAAATACTTTTTCTTGCTTTCTTCTATCTCCCATACACATCCCCTCCAGACTCGATATTTCTGTGAGAGGGTCCTTTGCCTGTCTCCACTCTGATCTGCAGTGAGGAATCTCAGTTAGTGATAATAACAAAATGAGCAAACACAGAAGTATTTAGGAACAAGTAAATCCTGTAAAGCTAGCCAGGCAAAGTGCTTGAAGCTGGAAGGTTTCTTCAGATTAGTTAAGCATTGCTGCTTAAAGTCGAAATATCAGCCAATTCTACAGGAAAGTTCCTGCTGCCCATCGCCCATTGCTGGCTGCACTGGAGCCAGACCTTTCCCAAGCACAGTCTGCTGCACCAAATGCAGCTCAGAAACCCTTCTGATGTCAGCTGCTGAGCTGAAATAGCAGACTGAGTTCAACCAACTCATGAATCTTTCTTTGTACCTATAGTCAATCCTATGACAATAAAAGTTAACGGCAACAACATACCATTTTGATGCACACGAATACTATAGCAGCTTCCAGGAATGTGCTTTTATCCAAGTTGTAGCAACAGTCGTGTTGCACCTGGTGCGATCATACAGCATGTACTAAAGAAAAGTGGACTGTGTATACTTAATAAATATTTAAAACAGTAGCCTACACCTCAAGGTTGCAAAAGTCTTGATGATTGCCTTGCATCCTGTTTATGTCTCTGTCCAAATAAGTAGCATGAGTAGCAAATAAGTAATGTAAAGCAGAGATACTATAAAACAGACCCTAAATATGAGTTGAAAGCTGTTCTTTTGTCTCATATGTGCAACTGTATTGCACATGGTTTTATTAGCATTATGTAAGCAACACTGAGGGGAGATTTTCTCCTAATCTATCTCCATAAGCTTTTTAAATGAAAGTCAGATACCCTCATGCTTCATATGTTCTCCCTGCCAAAAATTGGAAGTAGAAGCACAGAAGAGGTATCCTATTTTGAGGAAAAGCACATCTAATGTCATGATTAGCACAATTCTCGGGTTAGTGCACATATGGATTTAATTTAGTAAGCACCTTAAAATTTTACTAAATCATGATCTTCCATTTACCAGAACCATCTAAAAACTCTTCTTTTAATCTACTACCAAATTAGTTAAGCCACACTTTATTTTTTGCTCAAATGCTAGACCCCTGGGGTTTCTGAAATATGCAGTTATGTTTTGCTTTTTAACTAGTTATACAAAGAACTAGAACATTCACATTGTTACTTAGGTTACATATTTCCTGTCCAGTAAAATAACAAGTTTCTAATATTGATTTCACCAAGGAAAGTTACTGTGCTGTGAGAAAAGGCAGTTGTTTCTTTATATTCCCCTACAGTTCATGAAAATCATGTTACATTTAGGGATGCTTCATATATAAATAGTATTAAAATATGGAAAATGTGCCAAGACACAGACATGAGCATTCCCAAACTCATGATGCTAAATAAGAAGTACCTTTTAAACACATTCCAACTTTTAAGCTCCTTGAAATGTTGTAGAAGTTAGGTGCCCATCTCAAAATAGAAAGGACAGGCATTACACACAAAGGCTCATCTAATCAATGAAATCTGCACTCAGAACATCAATGTTTATACACTAAGAAAATAAGATACAGCAAATACAGCAGTAGCCACAGAAGTCAGAGGAATTCTTTCTATGGTCTTCATGCAGTGCTGGATTTAATGAAGGAGTCACTTAATTAGCACACATCAAAAAATCAAGCAGTCAGTGCTAAAATTGAAGCATTTGAGGATATACACAGCCAGAGTACCAACTGGATTTATGCTATATCAAACTAGGACACTTGAACCAAAATAAATGTAAGCAATGTTATGTATTCATATAACTGTACTGGTTTAAGCCTTAACATTAGTCAAACTGTTGAAAGCCACAAATACAGGAAAGTGAGACAAATTTCTAAAGTGTTATCTTGCTTTCATTCTCTTGCCATGTGCCCAATTGAAAGAAAGAAAAAAATCTGTCTATACATATCTCCATGTTCTGCCCTTGAACACCTAGCTGCAGCTTGCACTGGCACTTCCAGATTTAGCCATGACAGTGAACTGCATGAAGAAAGGTACTTACAGATAAAAATAAAATAATCCCAAACACAGACAGCAGAATTGTCTGGTAGTTCTTTGTTATTCAAGACAATTGATTTTACATACAATCTGACCAGGACAATATTCCTTTGTACTTTCTGGTGAAGTAAACAGCCTCACAGTACTGTCGCCCATTGTCCATCTTTAACTGAAGTAATGCAACAAAATTGCAATGGTTTCAGATACCCTCTAGCTACAGCGCTAGCAATTCAGAGATATTTAGCAGCAGGCTTTTAGCCTATAAGAAACGAAGAAACAAACCTCTACACATGATGTTAGTTCTCATGTTTCTTTCAAGGTGTTGCAGCCTAAATACAAATATAAAAACCCAGCCTGGCACACAGGAGCACAAGCTCTCCCTTCAGTTTTTGAGATCACCCTCTAACTGTACCATCTGCCCATCTTTCACGAAAGGGGGGAGAGGCAGTCCCACTACGTCAATGCTTGCAGCAATTTTTTTGCAACAGAAGTGCCTAACTCCATCCCTTTATTTAATCTCTTATGCTATTTTATTGTTATTTCATAGGCATACAGTGATAAAAAATATCTGTTAGAAACTTAATACTAATGTAATCTTATACATAAGGTTATATATACATATAAATCTAATACTTAATACAGATTTAATGAAACATAGTATACATTTTCTGCTAAATTTGGACTGCAATGAAAAAGGCTACATTAACAGCTACTCATATAACCAATAAAAATTGAGACTCAGGTCTGATCTGACATCAAGCACCAAAACAAGGTACTGGGAGTACTAGCATTACTGAGTGCTTCTGTACAGTTCACTAGCCAATTTTGCAAACGAAACATCTCCTAAGGGTGCTCAGCCCCAGAGGTGCTGCCATTCATGGAAGATACAGAAAACCAACAAATGGTCAGAACGACATCACGATGTCACATTAGGGCAGCTCAAAATCACCTCCTTCTCATGAAAGATTAGAAAGGGAAGATTACAACCAAATGTCAGGCCAGGGTGTATTTATAGTGTTCTGGCATTCCCGCTGGCCCTGGTCTCCCCCCTGCCTGGCAGCGGGCAGAGGCAGGGCACTCTGCAGGACTGGGGACTTGTCCCGCGCGGACGGGGACGGGAGCGCTCCGGCAGCCCGGCTCTGAGTGCCCCATCCCCTGCGCGCTCGGGCAAAGCCTGTGCATCCCACAGGCTGCACACGCAGGCCACTGCCGTGCACCACACTGGGGCTTTTTAATTGTCAAATACATTTTCCAAGTGCTTTTCCATTATGTTTATTCTCCTAACACCCAGCATTTAAAGGTACCACAGAACTGTGGTTTCCTTCAGAGACTTGCTGTTTGGTTCTTGGCAGAGCTGTACTTTTTGACCTTAAATTGTAAAGTGCAGGGCAGGGAAGTGCCTGGTTCCCTAATCTCCCTTTATTATCCCTGTTCACAAAAGGGAGACATAGTTCTCAGAGGGGTGTTTGGGGATTATCTAACATTTATAAAATTTTGTTGCTCTCAAAGTACTTTAAGGAATTTCATTAACACTAAAGATCAGATCTTTGAACATGGGTGGATCAATAGAGACATTGGATCACTGCTTTTAGGAGATGCATTTTTTTTTTAAAGTTTGCAATAAGATAAAAGTATCACAACTGACTAAATAATAGTCCTGTGTGCACTACAAGTTACATAGTAACTAATTCAAATATATAAAGCAATACACTACAGAAACAATAAAAATCTACCAGCAATAAATGACTATCTTGTTTTAGAGGCATGAGGAAAAAACAGTTCATGATCAGTGATTTCTTGTAGCTGCTTCTATACATTATGATTATACAATCTGCAGGGATACTTTCTGCATTACACACAGGCTATGAGACTCAAGTTGATGGCACAATTACTACACATTTTTTAACTGCTACTAGCCTAATTAGATGCCATCTAGCTCTGAGGGCTTTCTATATGCTTCCTAAAAGTCTTTAACTTCGAATTTTGTAAAAATACTATGCTTTAGAAACAGTAATTAAATTACATATGATTTTTTTTGGTCTCAACTAAAAAGGACCCATCTCTTAAAAGATGTATAGTATATTGAAATGTAACATGAGTCCAGTAATGTACTGTGCCTTCATACCTCCTCCTTAATATTCTCTGAAAGAAAATCCACTTGCCTTAACTCATATTAAGGGGGAAATGCAGCTCTCATTAAATACAAGGTTCCACAAACCAAAAAACAAAAGGTCACGTAAGAAAGTGATTAAGAGTTGTCCCAGCCATAATCACTCACACTTCTTTCTCATCATTACACTACTCAGCACAGTAAAGTGAGTAAGCCAAGAGTCAATATCTATCCTCCTCAAAAACAAACTTGTATTATTCTTAGGGCAGTGGGCCCATACACCTTAGGCCAGTCCAAGGGTTTCTGCAGTCACGCACAAACCAACAGAGAACTGAAGGTGGTGGGGGAAGTTACTCTAACTGCTGCAACTAAACCCCTCTGAACAGAACGAATTATTACAGTTTAATGGTGGCCCAAATTTAGTTTGCAGTAAGGCCTCTTTACTCCATTCTGTAAGCAACATTTATAGATCCTCAAAGACCTATAACTCTGCCAGAGCAGTGTATGAAGAACTCAAGGTATACAAGATTCCAGCACAAGAAGTATCTGACAAATAATCTTTATTTTGATCAGTTAATTTTGCATTTATTTTTATTGTTTGTCTTTCTATGTCATTTTACAGTTACTTTCATTTATGAGAACCACTAAGCAATTATTTCAAAGATATACTATAGTTGTATTGCTTCCTATTTTCATACTGCTATTTAGACATGAGGTCTGGTAAACTCAGCCAACTTCTTGTTTGGTTTTGGTTTATCAAAGTGTAAATGTGGTTAAGTTGTGGAGCCTATCCAGCTTCCCTTTTTATTTTTCATCCTCAAGACAAGTTAAAAATAATCCACTGCACTGAAACAGCTCTTACAGCCCTCAGCAGCTCTGCACCAAAGAAGCTTTAAGATTTTTTGTGTGTGCATGCTACTTGCTTCTAGGAAAAACTGTCCTTTTGAACCCTTAAATCATTTCTACTTCAGAACAATCTTGAATTCAACATTTTGTATTTCTTATTAGTGCATCACCTGTTACCCAAATTAACTTACCTTGCAAAATACCGAAGTCCCAGGCAAGCCATACACATTAAGACATAAATCTTGAACAGTGCTAAGCCTACATGAACCACAAGATCCCCTTCAGGTGAGGATCTTCTTGTACAATCCTTAATATAAGACCCTGCTCTCGATAGGGGTTTTCTTCTCTTCCTGTGCATTAATATCAAATAAAACAGCTGGTACCTCAGCCATACGTCACAAATCTACTATTGTCCTTCTAGTCTACATGCAGTTTTGCTGTCCCCAGCTCCAGAGCTCAGTTTCAAAGTTCACAGCTGACTTGCTGGGCTTCCCTGTGTACTTTAGTCTTACAAGATGATCTGGTTCCCATCGCAACTAATTTCTGCTTCTGCAGATGGTAGTATTTACTCCTTGTCCATACAGAATTTAACTTTGATCCTTAAAACTTACTTTTTTCTTTCTCTCAGGTTCCTTTGTTACTTGCTCAGACTGTGAGACTTCATCAGGTGGTACTGTTAAGCGTAACCTGCAGACATTCATCTGCAAGGAAAAAAAAAAAATTGCTTTTAGATTTAAGAGTGTTATAAAAGTTTATTTTAGTAACTTGCTTTATAAAATGACCTGTGCTAGCATTCAAGTTCTAATTTACTGTTTTCTGCTGTCTGCCACATACCTTATAAAAAAATATATTTTTTAAAAGTTGGAGGGTTTTTTAGTTGCCAAGAAATAATTCAAGGGCATCCCCATAATTACATACCTGAAATAGCAAGAATCCATTTCAGTCAACAACATGTTCTTATATTCTCATAAGTGACATTGAGAGCTGAGATATCAGAACAATGAACATCATTTTCCAGTTTCTCAGCTTTGTTTGCAGTTTTGGCATACTTTTAATCTTCAAAATGGATTATTTAGAAACAAAAAGCATATTCTGGAGTCAGTGCCCCTTTTCTGTTCAGTATATATCCAAGCACTTAATCCGATGATACCTCAGTACTGCAATTCCACTGAATTTAAACAGAAATGGTATTGAAATGTGTTACATACCAAGGCATTTGTAAAAACTAAGCTTCAATCTGTTTTACATAAAATTTAAGAGGTTATGTTTCCTATCTGATTTCAGAAAAGCCATTCTCTTGCTGGAGAAAAAGGGCAAGAGGGTTGATACCCGGGATACCCAGCCACATTGTTTGCCTTGCTTAAATTGCGAGATCTTTGGTGTGACGAGGTTTATAAAACAATGCATCTCATACAAGAGAGGCTTTGTTACAACTTTCAGTCTTAGCAATATTCATGAGACCTTTCAGTGGAAGACAACCGTAAATCCTCAACAGTGGATACCAAATGCTGAAATGAAAAATTCCTTTGACAAAATTCAAAGCTTCCCAACAGCTTCCTGTAAAAATCCAGCTCTCAGCTGACAGCACACATGGCTCTTAAAACTGTTCAATTTGTCTGAAATACCTTCTTTCATGGTTACTGTGGGCCCTCAACACTGTTATTCTATAGCCCAGCATCTCATCTGATCTAAATCTCTCTAGTTTCTCCCAACTACTCTACATCCAGCCACACAGAAGGTGTACCTGTTTGTTGGAACAGGTCTTTCCACTGCATCCACACAAGCTCTTGCCCAAGCTCACAGTTCATGCGTTGATCACTGCAACACTTCCTTTTGCCTTGACACAGGCAACTGCATCCTGCTCAGGGGTGTTCAGAGTACAGTAGCAAAGTCCTTTTCATGGACCACAGATTTCACCAATTTCACTCATTTGCTTCTTCTGACTGTCCCTCACATAAACTAAGCTAATTTTATTTCCCTCTCAAGGCTCTTTACAACACAATCTGTTCATAGCACCACTCTTCAGCCTCCTGACAGGGATGCCCGCTTTCCAGCCACACAATTATGCTAGCCTCCCTCCAATAACATTTTCAAACACACACCTTTTAGCTTTTTCTTCTTCCCAAGCAAAAACAATTGGGACAGCTACTTGCAAATTTGTTATTTTTCTTCAAGCCCTTCTTTAAAAACGTTCTGTTGAGATGCCTAAATAAATTAACAGCACTTAGACCGCAGGTATGCCAAAAGCACAGTCAGCTATACCGAACAACGCCACTTTGTATTGCCTTCCATCTTCCTCTCTCAGTTTGGTCTTTTAGGTCTGCAAGGCCTCCTACCAAGAAAGGACGATGCCTTGACCTACAAGTGAAGTTCCTAAAAATGTGTGATCTGCATCTGTACTACAAAGACAAAAAAAAGAGATGTCTATAAAAAGATCAAGGTGAAATATAGCGTTATCTTTAGTCACATCTGTAGAGGCTACTTTTCGTGCAGTGGGCTCCTTACCATTAATTCAGCAGCCAGCCATAGGCTATCAAATCTGGAACAGGAAGCCACAGAGAAAATTTAGTACAGAAATGGGTTATGCTTTCACATTTCCCAAAGAAATATGAAACAATGGAAAGCATTTAAAAATGTTGAGTCCTTGCACACTGGCTTTTGACACTGATTGAGTGCTATCTGTACTCTTCATGAGAAGAAAACACCAGATTCTTCCCTCGTACTGCAGAACTTGAAGGTGCTTCCTGCTTACAATTTAGTTATCAAGCTATGTTAATAAACTCCTCAAATTTGGAGCTTATTGGTTTACAAGGTAATTAATACCATGTTTTCTCTTCTATTAAATTTCCATTTCCCCCTGATCTCTCTTCCCACTAGGTCAGCAAGGCTCTTTCCTCTAAAAGACATGTTTATAACAAAATGGGAAAGACAGTCTGGCGTTCCTCCATGCAAGCAAACAAAGAAAAAACAGCCCATAAATAGGAAATAGAACTGAATTTGTGCTGTAGCATGCAGGAAGTAATAGATGAGGCCAACCCTGTCTTGCTATGATTTCAAATGAAGAAAAACTGGGCTAAAAGGAACAAAAAAAGCTATTAGCAGAAAACATGGAAAATACCTCAAATCAACAGAAACAGATGGTGACAAGCAACTCAAAGTTAGGAGAAATAGAGCTGCTTGTGATTCTCTGAAGCTGGCAAATGGCTTGGCTGTTAGTCAGTATAGGACTAATCATAGCTGTCATATTTACAGATTCACAGTGCAGTAATTGTAAATAACTAATTATCCCTATACCTATATACCAGTTAATGAATCATGATTGCCTGTCACATTACAGCAATTCATGTGTTACAGGGTTACTACGAAGCAAATCACAGAAACAGCTATGTTGGAAATACAAACCAATAGCAGTAATTGGTGGAGACTAGGAACGCTGTACAGTTAAAGGGCTGTTACCTTTGAAACTATTTTTCTTGCCCTTTTCTTTTTACTTTGCCTTCTCTATTAGTCCCCCAAATCACACTTTTACTTCTTTTCTACTTCTTCACTTCTGTGCTAGCGCCTTGCTTTTAAAACACCTCAAATCAGGATCGTATTTTCAGCAGTATTTCTGCCACAAAATGAAAAGTTTTAAGGCTTCACTTTGCAGCCTGTTCCATGCAAATGCCAGACCATGGGTGGCATCGGCAGCTGCCTGAGCAGTCCAGCCTTGAAGTCAGGCCCAGGGAGGCTTGTACAGCAGCAGTAAAGTACCACCCAATTTTATATGCCTCTCTAGGGCAACCTTACACAGGCTATTGTTTATAAGCACAGCACTTCCTCAGCATCCCTAGGGAAACAGCAGCAAATATATAAAGTAATCATTCACAGGGACTCCCGGACCACAGATGATGCACTCCCCCTGAGGACAGAATTGCAGACCAATCTGTCGAAATTCAAGAACACTATACGGATGAGAAGAAAGAAATAACAGACCCTACTTTGTCCTCCAACCTTCAGAAGCAATTACAGATATCATATCTATGCTGTTCTCACAACACCGTGTTTCCTACAGAAACAGCACACCATACCATTTGTCCACAAGTCTGCTTGACCAAATGAATGAGCAGGCTCACATGGAAACAACAGCTAGCCCTCCTCCCACAGCAAAACAGGCTCCAGTGATGCCTTAAAATGGAAACGAAATCACAACAGGAAGAGCCTCGACTCAGTGCCAAACAGCGGCAGAATAACGTGCAACTGAGGACAAAGGAGTAATTCCCATAAACAATGGGGTTATGCAGAAAGGGACCCGGGAGGAGAATGAAAGAATTCCTCGCACCGGGAAAAGCTGTGATTCAGTTTCCTTCAGCTGCTGCCTGACAGTAAGAACAAGGCAGAAAAAACAGGCAAGGACAAAAGTGTCTTCCACGCTACCTTTATGTCATCAGCAGTGTAACTTTGGGAGCATAACTTTTTAAAAGAAAGTCTGTGAGTATCAGGTATTCTAGATTATCAGATTTTAGTTCAATTTGCAGCATCTGTAGCTTTGGCAAGCCAGCAACATAAGTAACTGTAATCATGCCAGCATTTTATGTTCGCGCCTGGCTTTCTGACACCAATAACCCACAAGCAATATTTCCAAAGCTAATCTGACATCATTTGCAAAACAAATATGCAGACAGGAAAACAAAGACTGACAGGCCCACCCCGGTGTAACACCAGACAGCAAAACTTTGCTGAGTGCAATGGAAATTAACAGGTGAGGACATGCTCATTTATCAAATTTCTAAGAGGTTAGCGGGTTAGCATAGGAGAGAACTACTGCAAGGGAAAAGGCCCATCTAGGTTAGGTAAAAATATTAAGAATTCATGGCTCAGATCCACAGTCTGCATTCACATTTACCATCCTACTCAAATCACTAGGGTGCAACTTAAAGACAAATACAGATGACAGATTCAGTTTGAGTAATGTTCTTTAGACTCTTCTCCCTTCAAAAAAAAACCCAAAACCCCCCAACAGAAAGGCATTGTTTGTTGACTATGGACTGAAATAATTACAGTGTTAGAATTAGAATAACCAAAGTTATTAACACAGCAATAGAAAAATATAAGCTGTTCTGCTAGCACCAGTCCCATTCTAAGATTTTTACAGTTCCCCCACCAGGGGGGATGTGGTCCAATACCACAGGTCCAATACCACAGGTCCAACTACCTTCAAATCAACTTTGGAATTAACAAGGCCAGAATTTAATTCTGTTGATCTTTTCTATCTCTGACAATTAAATGGTCTGGGGATCACATGTCTGTTAAGTAACTCTATGCTGACAAACAAGCTCAATGGCCAAAAAATCACTCCCTTTGTCTAAGACCAGATGTTAGCTTTTGACTTTCAAAGGTGAAAGCAGAAAAGGAGCTAGTATTTAATTTCAGTCAATCCCAAAAAAGTGGAAAAGTACTTTCTTTGGTCATTTATCTGCTGACCAGTCTGCTCCACCACCAGATCTCCACTACGAGACTTCCCATAACACCTCCATTAAAGGGCACTTTTCCTGTGACCACAGGCAGGTAGGAATGTGACACATAGCTTTCATTTATTTAGCAGTGATTCTGTCTTCCTCCTCTCTTTTGACGACTCATGGTAAGGGACTCACATTTCACTGCAAAAAGACAGCAGCTTCCCAATGGGTTTTACTTGCAAATTAGGTTTTACCAGTTTCTTTAAGAGAATGCGTCAAATAAACTCCATTTTACATTGTCCCTGAAAAGTACACCATGGGGAAAAAAATAAGAAAATTAACACTCAAACATAAATTCTCTTAGTTTTAACCTCTTTATGTAACACTAAAGCAGAAAACTCAACAGGAATGTAGAAGATAGAAGACACTACTGGGAACATAATAGGTATGATTTCCAAGTCATCTTAATTTTTCCACATACATGAGCAATTTCATTTTTATTGTGAACCTAAAATTCTGTATTTCCTAAACTCATAAAAAAATTAAGAGTCAACATACAAAGGCCATAGATTTTTTCTGTGGAAAAGCCTGACTTGCAGGTTATCGCATACAACATGTGGCAACATGACATTCTTCATTGTTTTTATCCTCCCTGATAGACCCAAATTTTTGGAGTGTCCAGACAATCACTAAACAATTCAACAAACGTCATGGCCACACAACAGTGTTTCTTTGCAAAGCGTTTCTTTGCCTATCACTTGATTTGCTTGATTTATTTCTTCACACATGAAACGCGCACCCACGACGATAACAGGGGTGTCACAGCAGTGAAAAAAGGCTATTCAAAGCAGGGTGACTGCAGAGACATTCCTGACATACCCGCCAGAGTTTTAACAACTTTTTAGAAACGATTCCCCGCTGATTAATCTACCATCGTTATTCATCTTAGTTATGAAAACTACAGAAAAAGAAACATAACTAGTATTTCTGTATTTGAGGAGCTCGTTTGGGAAAGAAATGACTATTTTGCCAACAGCATCTAAGTCATTACGGTGAGCTTCCTCCTTGCTGTCAGTGCCTGATGGGCAAGTTCTCGGTTGTAAATACGTAGGCGCATTTCACGGAAAACAGAAGCAGCAGCTACGCCTCGGCCGCAGGCTTCCAGCGGGGCAGCCGGAGCGGAGCCGGCGCAGGGACGCGCCGGAGCCCAGAGCGCGGCGGCTCGGCCGGGGGCCGCGGCAAAGAGCTCCGGGGGAAG
>NW_020447997.1:1297188-1391413 GCF_003343035.1 Apteryx rowi | reverse complement strand
GCTGCCTGCGCGCCCCGGCGCCGCCTCCCCCCCGCACGAAACGCCGCTGTTGGCGGGACGCGTGCCGGGCGGCCGCGGTCGCTGCTGCCGCGCAGCACCTCGTGCGGCGGCCCCGCGGGCACACGCGCAAAAGCCCCGCAGGGGCGCGGACCCGGCGGGCTGGTCCCGGGGACACGGCGGCTCGGGGCGCTTCCCCCGGGCCCGGGAATTCCAGTTCGCCGAGATGCAGCTTCGGGAGGGGGCTTGGAGAGGGCACCCAAAGGCGTCCACGTGTCGCTGAGGCACCTCCTGGGAAGGGGGAAGGGGAATTAGAGACAGGGGAGGCCGCTCAGTCCCCGTCTCCGTACCAGTCTGGGTGCTCTAAGTGGAGAGCGCTATGTGAAACGGGGGTGGTCATCCCTCCTCGCCGCAGCAGCAGTTTGTGGCCCCCCGGCCTGGCAGTTTGCTAGCCGTGCTCTGAGAATGGGTACGGACGCTGCAAAAGCGCTTGGATCCCAGACAGCCTTGGGGGAGCAGTGCAGCTCAGTGCATGTGTGACAGCCTTGGGGCTCGGGTGTCAGCACGAGTTGGGCTGGGTGCCCTGGCATCAGCTGGCACTCAGCAAGCGCTCTTAGATGGCAGGTCTGGATTTGGGCAGTGCAGGTGCTCAGCTCCTCCTGGATCTGGCCTAGGGACACCGTAACCCTACACCGTTGTACACAGCTCTGGGCACGCACACACCAAGTCTGTCTGTGGCCCTCTTGTCTGTCATGAGCAATATGTTCCTTGGAAACCAAAGGAGTTATGACCAAGGAGATGCTTTTGTGTAAAACAAATTGCAGAACAAATACATAGAACAGCATTTTGAGACAGATTATCCTGTGCCTCAGTGTAATTACCTTGAAATAATTAAGACCGTGAGAGAGTCCAGTTATGGCTATGCAATGTCCTTACCTGTTACGATGTTAACGATCATAGTGCTGCGGTTATATGCTGTTTTCTGATTTGGAGAATGCTGAAGAGAGGGAAGTAATTTGCAATGGAAAAATGGAAACTGCGCTGAACCACTAGTGCCTCATCCCCTGTGTACAAAGTGTCTATCTTCTTCCGCCTTTCAGTCCCCTGTCCCTAGGGAAGAATACAGAGCCATCAGCATGGCACAGATCCAAGGAAGAGAGGAAGAAAGCATTGCCCAAGCCCAGGGGAGGGAATAAAGGGTCTGCATTTAGTATTCACCATCTTTTCTGTTTTCTCCCAGCTACTGTTCTCTTCGCCGCTTGAGGAAGGTAATAGCCCATGGCAAATAAGGTAGAACTACCACCTGTATTTGGATTTCTCTGAACTCAAAACTGGCTGCAAGTTATGTGTACTGTTTTGTGCAAAGGTGTCTTGTGCCCACAATCACATTTTCATACGAGTCATCCATTGTCTTAACTCCTGGCAGTGTTTCTGCTTTCCAAGTGGGTTTGCAGATAAAGAATAGGTTTATCTCCAGCAACAGGGATGTGCTCCTTCTTAAGTATGTTGCTTACCTCCTGGGCTGTCCCATGACACTGGTGGTTACTTGTTCCCAGCCACTCTGGTCAACTGTAATGTCTCCATCCAAATGCCAGTAGGTAGCCAGGTGGTGGCTTTCGTGGTTTTGGCTGGGAAGAAGTTCACATACCTGTGAGATTCTCCTGGTTAGTGAGAAGTTGTGCCTTCAGGACTTCATTCCCCTTTTGGAAAAGGCATATACACTGAGCTGTCTAGTCACTGCAAGGCACAGACAGGAGAACTGCTGTCCTAAGAACAAGCACAGAGACTATGGTGCCATACTGAGGGAAGGGATCACCAGCTACAGCATCAGAGAGTGAGGTATCGTCATAGGATCTCCAGGAGAATTTGCAAGGTCTGCATCAGCTGAGGATTTTGATAATATTTTTTATACAAATCTTATTGGTGTGGATAAGGAAAAGGCTGGTGCACAGATAATACAAAAACAATGCAGTTTTCTTAGTTTTGTCTGCCTTACTAGCAGCCTTCCCCCTTTCTTGGAAAATAGCCACGTCTTGCTGATTTATGAATATTTCTTTGAACAGGACCAATTTCTGGTTTTAGGCATACCTTCAAAGTAAAAATCTCCAGGACAGAATAACCTGCATGTACATTTAGTGGTCTGCATTTTTGGATAAATCATTAAAATCATCTCCGTCCCTTCCGCCAGGTTTAGCAAATTTCACAAGTGTAGTGAAGAGTCTTAGTTTGCTTTCCCCATTGCCAGCTGGCTGTGTATCCCGTGTGCTCACCTGCAGTCTCTTCAGGCCTTCTGTAGGCTGTGTGGTCCTATGTGCATAATAAATGTTTGAAAATATACCTTATTATCTCTAAGCTCTGCCAAGGCTGAGATGAACCTGTAGAAGTGAGACCAAGAAAATCAAGAAAATCAAGAAATATCACACTTTGCATAAAGATAACATTTGGATTAATAACTTTTTTTTCCCCCAAAGCACCCAATACACTGCAGAGATTGTGGATGGAGCTGTAATATCAAGTAAACACCTGGTTCCTTCAGACAGCAAAAAAAGCTGAAGAGAAGATACAGCAGAAATAGAAGTATACAATGAAGCTCAAAGGTATGGGATTATTTTTGGATGAAGACAGGATAAATAGATTTGGGATCTTCAGCTTAGACAAGAGACAATGGCGGGGGGAGGGGAATAGAGGTTTAGAAAATAGCGGGTGGCACACAGAAGTGAACAGGGAAAGGCTATTCGTTATTTCCCGCCATTGAGAACAATAGATTCAAAGTGAACTTCCTGGGCAGCACATTAAAAATCAAATAGAAGGAAGTAGTTTTTTATAAAATGTGAAATTAAATTACAGAACCTATTGGCACAGAGTACTCTGAGTATCAAAATTATACATGCTCTCAAAAAGCAGCTGCATAAACTCATGGAAGAAAAGCTAGCGAGGGCTATAAAACACAAAGACGTGGCTACAACTACTGACTCAGGAGGTCCCAGAACATGAGTTTGCTTTCTTGATAGCCCTCTTCTGACAATACCTCTGACAACTATTTTTTTAGCTCCAGCATGACTGGCTACCTGCCAGTAGTGGTGATGGTGACAGGAGGCTTCTGGTGAGCGACAGCTCTCCTCCACGCAGACAGGAGCTCTGGTGCACAGCGTCTGTCCCTGCCCAGGGCGAACTCTGCATTTCTGACTACAGCTCATTATTCCGCTTTTGCTGTTCTTCACTCCCAACTGAGGTTTAAGCCAGGAAGTGACAATCCGCAGCCACTCCCTCTCTCACTCCCTGAGAGATGGGGGAGAGACATCTACTGGGTTTCAGATTGTTCCCATTAGCCTGGACCCATGGCCTTACCTCTCTGGCTCCAATGCTATTTTACAGTCTATTTTACAGATTTGCCACAATTCACAGCTCTCGGTCCCTGCAAAGGTTGTCGCATCCGGCTGCAGTTCTTTCATGCTGACTGTACTTTGAACTTGGCACCAGCTTACAGAGATGAGCTGGGAGACTGGAAAGCAGAGCACTGCCTGGGAATTAGTTTGATTAAACCACAGTATTCCACAATCTCTACAGTTCTACAGAAGGTACATACAGTTGCTCAGACTGCTCCCGGATTATATACAGTGAGGTGGCAGCTCAGCGTACTGAAGGATATCTGACCACGATGCTGAGCTTTTAGTTCAAAACCTGCCAGTGCTTTGTGGATGCAATGATCCAAAGGCAGAGTAGGTTAATTATGAGATGACACTACAGTGTGACTATCTAGGGCAATAGTTGTGAAACAGCTAATGCAATCACATAGAACCTGCAGCAAGTCTGAAGTGTAGGCACCTTCTTCGTGTTTTGCAGACTTCCCTGTCCCCCAACCAAAATGTTTTTTCCAGAGAGATCAAAGATAATTATGCTGTGGGGAAAAAAAAAACAGGATGTCATGGAATTAACAGGCCTGTATATAAAATGTCCCTGGTCCCAAGATAGGCAACCATGCATCCAACACATGGCATAGAAAGTAGGTCTCCCCTCCCAGAACAGCAAATCATAAATGGAGTCCCGCAGGAGCAGGCAGCCTGGCTTTACCTTAACAAAGTGCCAAAATGTAGGCATGTTAAAAGGCTGAATATTTTTCATCAGGATCTCCCCTCCATCTTCAGGCTAACTGCTGACAGAGTCTAGAGGAAGAGCAAAAGTCCCAGTAACACCCTCTCAGCTGGAATATTAATCCTGTGAGATTTAGGAGTAATTGCAGAGTTACAAATTGAGTGAGAACTCACATCTGTGGTCATTAAGGTTATAAAGTCCCATTTGTACTGCTACAAAAATGAAGAGTTATAATTAACTTCTAATAGCCTTCACTTTCCAGAGGGATTAGAAGCTATTCTGCCTTCATCATCCCTAAGGCATGAAACCCATTTATAGCAGAGATTGTCAAATGGACGGATGCATGTAAATTATTTCAGATCCAGACTCTGTAAGACCTTTGGACTTCATCACCTATTTTTCCTCACAGAGTTGTTTCTTTTTTTCCTGCTATCCTGGACCCTTGTGTTTTACAGACATGCACTTACCTATGCACCATGGACAACTCTCAAGTTCTCTTTTTCGGGCATTACAGCTAGGACAAAAATGTTGGCATGTTTACGGTCATACAACAACTGCTTAGGGGATGGTCATCCCAAGACTGAGTCCTAAATTAGCTAGCCATAGGTCCCCTTATATGCAATAAATATACCAACCAATATATTATTATATTGCACAGTTCTTGTCTTTGGTAATATTTTCATCTTGCACTGGCAAACACATCTTTGCTACATTTGGAGCTAGTCCAGTTTACAGTTAGCCTTTTGAAGAAACACAACACATGCAGTTATCTGCAAGTCCAGCTTGGTTTAGCTACAAGCATCATACCTCTTCTCAGACCTATTGACATTAACTAACTGTTTACTGTCACTTAACACTCTCAGTACAAAGCTCAATACAGGACTCCTGCAGAAACTCAGAGCCTCCCCTGTTGATCTCACATAACAAATCTAGAGTTAGGAATTTCCACACCAGGAATTTCAAACACAAAATATACGTTTAAGTTTTCAAAGTCCTCAGTACCCGTTATATGTGATTATTTCATTTATGGTTAAATTTAACTGAAAAAGAAATTCCCAGAGTCGTCTGCAATAACAGCTCAATTCAACCTCTACTGGTGAAGTAGTATCACGGACTGTATCACTGCAATAGCACAGTTTTTCTTTTAATGTTTTCTGCTTGTAATAGTTGTCCTACTTCATATGTACAGTCCATCTTCCTTTTGAGGTCCTCAAAGTACTTTATAAATATAAATCAATAAAGTCTCAAAATGCTAGAAAACTAAATAAGAATACAGTGCAATATGCACTATCATTTCCTGTGGAAGAGACAGAAAGGACAAAACAGAGTGGGTTAGTCACTCAAACCATATCTGGGTGAGTACACAGAGTAGTCCGGTGAAGCCAACCAGGTAATAAGAGAAACAGGATTCTACCATGCACCTTCATGCATTTGTATGCATGTCTGAGCTGCTAGTCAGAACAATGACAATTATACCTGGTAGCTAAGATTTGCAGAATCAGACTGTTAATAAGCAATTTATAGTGCAAGAAAAATTACAGCTAAGATTTTAAAGAAGGTTGCAAAGCCCAAGAAGGATATGTTTTTCAGAAAAAAAAAAGATGGTTTTAGCTTTACTTTGGAAGGTTTTTGAATGGGCATGTCTATAGATCATATTATTTATACAACTGTAGCCATGCTTTTTTGTTTTATTAAAATAAAAGTTTGGATTTCACTAAAATCAACTGTTACCTAAGTAGATAGATAGATATGAAGTATATAGAGACAAATACAGGACAGTTTCATTTATCATTAATATGTGACCACATATGAATGAAAACAGCACCATTGTTTCTCAGCCACAAATTCTCAGGGCTTTATATTGCCTTCCCTCTGATTTTGTTGAAGCACATGGGGCTTTGCTCCAGTTCTGAGTCAGCAGAAAAGTACCACTCATTGATTGATCTCATTTCCTCTTTCATGTAGGTCTCCCATTCAGTTAGTAACCAGTCAGAACTCATAGCAATGTGGCCCAAGATACAGATGCAACAATGGAAGCCTGTTTTTCAATCTTCAGCAACAGGATTTGTTTTAGTCAGTCCACACTACGCAAGCAGAAAGACAGTTCAGCATAAATATCACATAAAAATAATGCAGCGCAGAAACAGCAGCATTGTTCACCCAGGGGTGTGACTTGGCCATGCCACGTAATTGAGCTTGTTAAGGCGGATAGGAGAGTAGAAAACAGGCACACCCCACCATTAGCACCACAGTTATATTGTTATGGAAGCTGCATTTAAAGTTATATTCCACTCCCTGGAGATAATATTAAAGGATAGATCTCTTCCAAAAGGCTACGATTTCAGTATTGTTAGTGTGGCAGGAAATTTTAGAGGCAAAAATGCACTGTGGAGTGCAAGTTATTCTGTGGGTGTGAGGAGTGGACACATTTGAGGGAGCGAGAAAATAAGGATGGGAAATCAGTGCCTATGTTACTTTTAGCTTATAAAGGTATGGAAGTAACACTTTTGTTTTTATTTCTCCATAAGAAAGGAAACATAGAAGGAAGAAAAAGGGGAAAAAATGCATTCTGCTTCAACTCTATTTTATGGTAAAAGACCAAAATGACAATGGTGGACTTCAACCAACTTCTTCCAGGGCAGAGGATGATGGAACATTTTTCTCGCCAACGGAGCAACCAGGCATTTGTCCCAAGTATCCACACAGATGCTCCAGAAGTTCTTGGCTGTCTGGCTGCACTTGTTTTAGGCCTGGTTTAGGGCCTCCATTCTTGTGTTCCCCATCCGAGGATCACACACACTGGAATTTGGCAGCTCTTACCACTCTCCCAGCCCATTGCCCATTCCCACCTGTAGCTGGGACAGGGAGCTGTGCAGAAAAATTGTGAAGTATAAGTGGAAGATCTGGTTCTCTTACTTATTTTCTTTCTGCATACTAAAAAGAAGTTTATTATAAGTTGTACAAAAAGAAAATAATGTGGAAGGGGAGAACCTAACTGTAAAATACCAGGCCATACGGTCTTATGATATCAGGGGACTTGCATTAAGAAAACTTTGGACCCCAGCTCCAAAAAACAGTCTAGTGGACCTATCTGCATCTGTAATATAAGGAAAATTTCTTATCATAATATCAAGTATTTAATTTCCTCTGTAAACGAATCATTACAGTAATAGAAAAAGGTAAAGTTATAATCAATACAGAAGATATTGTTGGGCCTTATGGTGGTTGGTTAAGTTACTAGGAGAGCAGTTTACCTAGAGATGATTTCAGGCTGAATTTAGGGAGGACTAAATAGTTAAGCGCACTTAGTAATAGCTCAATTAGAGTGACTAAATACTACTTAGGGAAATGCCCCTCTAACAAGAGATCCAGTCCTAGGAAGGAAATGGATTCACACGCCTAGCCACTTAAATACTTGGTCACACACCATACCTGTGAATCTGAATGGCCACTCCTGAGGTTTCCAGCGTGTCATCCTTCAGTCCTCTTCGACTACAAGGAGTCTGTTTTTCCTTTGTGAGTGCATGGTGCATCATCCAGTTAGTTAGCAGGAATACAGCTGAGAGCAGCATCGTTCTGGGTCCTGATCACAGAGCAAGAGATCTGAAAGATTCCAGGAAGCCACTTTCAAGAAACATTACAGCCTTCAAAATGGATCAAACCGACATCAGTGACTTGGACCAGTACAGCAGGATTTCCTGATGTTCCATGTGCCTGATGATAATGCGAAATCCAGATAAACCTGTAGCTCGCGTAAATAAGAGTAACTCTTGGGTGACACAGGCTGGTCTACAAAAGGAAATCAGTCAATTTGCAAGATTGCTCATTATTCAGAAATTAAAGTTGCTATTCTGAAATTAGATTGTTTCCACAGTAGAACTATTCCAATCAGGTTTCTCTCTCCAGAGAAAACCACAACAAAAAGTAGCAGTTGGACTACTACTACTACTACTACTACTACTACTACTACTACTACGTTGGACTTATTCCCTAAACCTATTCCCTTCTAAAGGCATTCAAGGAGATTTGAAAGGCGTAGGTGTCCACAACATTTTTCTGCTTTCTCTGTTCTTCAAAATGTGTGTAAAATTTACCCTCTAGTAACTACTCAGATCCAAGGGAAATACAGAATAAACATGCAGAAAGCAGAGCAAAGTCAGTGGCTCTATATTATGACACACTCTGCAGGCTCCAGGGCAGGCTGCTCCTGTCTTTAGCGCTTCTGCTATGCCTTTGTAAAAACATTTCAAACTCTGTCTGCTGATGAAGTCTGATGAAGCTCCCCAAATTAATTTTAGTAATATATATTTAATTCTTCAAATATAGATTAAAAAAAGAACATCTTTAGCTTCAAGTAGAAAATTGAATTTCCCCAAATCATTAACTGTTATCCTTTCTCTTTCCTACCATAACTTCACCAGGCTCAGGCATTTTGCTGCACTTCTGGCCTATCCAGATTACTTCTTTGAGGAGTTTGTTTATTATAGGTTAATAGAGCACCATCCCCACTTCTGGAAATCTTCCAGAGGAGTTACCGAGGAGCTTGACAAGCTACTGGAGCAGCTGCATTGCGTAATGTAAGCGATTCTGCCAGGCCTCCTTGAGCTGGCATAGTAGGACACAGACTCTGTGGTTTGTTTGGGCAGAATCTCATCTTCTGTCAGGGGAAACAGAAACGGCCTGTCTCAAGAGATGTCTTGTAAAGTCTTCTCTGTTGCAGGTTTGTTTTTGTGTTAAGTATTTCAGCACAGAAAGCCAGCCTTGTAGGGCTATAGTATTTTTTCCAAGATGCAGGTTCTTCAAGTAACGCTCTTTTGACTTTAACTTTGTCCAAGACTTAGTGTAAAGCACAAGACTTTTTTTTAAAAAAAACACATGTATAAGTTGCAGTTAATGCTGATAGCAGTTTTATAGACTCAAAAATATACTGAAAGATTAACAATGTCTTTTAGTTAGTACAATTTGGTCTTGCTGATTTTAGAACTGCAATGTTATAATGTAAGCAGGGAAAGCAGACGTGAGAGGGATACACAGAGCAATGAATGCTCAGAACAGACCAGGCTGGATCCCCTATTCTCCTCGCTGCAGAACAAGAACAGGAAAACACAAAATATCACTAAAAGACAATTGCCCTACTTCTGCTCTCATTTTTACTGGCATCTGCCTGGTAATAACCGAGAAGTTAACCGTGGTGCTCTGGATATTAATGTGGGTTAATAGAATTAAAGTAGTACGAAGGAAATATCTTATTGCTTTTTATAATTAACCTAGAGATCCATTGCTGCTGCAGGTCATTGTACAAAGAAGTTGCTAGCATTCAAGGAAGAGATACATATACATACGGGTCAGGTTTGGATCAGACAAAAGGGTGAGTTAGCTAGTGTGAAAGCAGCCAGAGGAATCAGTCACGTTTACCCAGATGGCTAGCAATGATCAGAGAGAGACTGACAACAGTCTCCTGTGACACACTTGACATGGGACATTATAGGGGAAGGAGAGGAGGGGATTTGCCTTCCTGTGAGGCACTGGGAGTTGGCCACAGTTGAAAACAGGATGTTAGACCATCAGTCTGTCCCAACCTGGAAATTTCTATATTCCTGCCTTTTAGAGAAATATTTACCAATGTACAAGGACCAATCCTCCTCCCACTAAAATCAATAGCAGAATTTCCAGTGATTTCTACAAAAGCTGGATAGAGCCTGTAATACATTAGTTGCATGCACTGAATATGTAGAAAACACTTGGTGTTTGTTTCATTTTCTAGCTTCATGTTATTGCAGTAAACTATTTGGAGGAATAACAAACACTTCAGAACTCTTCTTCAATCAGCTGTCCCGTGGCACACCATGTACTTTTGTTAAAACATTAGAATGAAAAGCACCCCAACATATTCCGACTGCAGACTGGCTAGCAAGCTCTTAAGGAGGCGGCTTGGTGAAATTCTCACTTCTCCGCACATTATTGGCAGTGTGGAGTCTCTAGGAGCTGGGCGGTTCTCTGTGTTCAGTTCTGATGAGTTAATGGGAGAGAGAAATCTTTTTGCAAAAGATTCTAGAGAATTAAATATTGGACCAAAATAGTTGAAACGCCCTCCAGAATTACATGTCTGCCGAGCAGCTCTGTAGGACAGCATGAATGGATAAGTTCCCTCCTTAAGGAGACAATGCTGCAGCAGATTTTCTCAATAGAAGATTGTTTTCCTTTCCTTGGCTTATGAAAGGTGGCAGTGGCCAACATGGGCAGAAACTGCAAGAGAAGATGAATGTAACAAGAACCCTTTCTTGGGTCCTACACAGTGGGCCAAATCTTCCTGTCTAATGCTATGTCTTTTCTCCACAAACTGGATCTCACTCCAAATTTAGAATAATTTCAGTATAATGGTGGTTTGCTGATGGCAATGGTCTAGGAAGATAACCAACTGAAACACACATTTGGATCTTTGGTTGAGGTTTTGACCCTGATGGGAACCTGATGTTAACTGCTACGTCTCTAGGTTGCATTTCTGCAGTGCAGGTCAACCACATACACGCACACCAGCACTAAAAATATCTGAAATAAATTATTTTTTGCATACCTACTACTGGCCCAGTTCCACAAATTTCTTGAGGGCATATTGTTGACCACGTAGCTTTAAGATTATTTAGAACCTGTCTCTGTATTGCCAAAATAGCACTGCTGACATAGTTTCCCCCTACCTACAGAACGTATACAAAGCTTTCACTTTTTAACCTTGTGTGGCTGATGTTGTTTAATAATTTTCTATTAATACCACAGGTGACTGGCGTAGTTTCCACAGATCCCATCAAATTCTCTGGAAAGTTTTCAGCCTGTGGTTAGATTGCTCTTTGTCTGACAGTACCAGAAATAGCTGCAGTATAGAGGTCAGATTCCTCAGCTAACTTTCAGTTAGCTTGTTTGGGTAGGAGCAGTAGTTTGGCTGCACCAGCACAAAGGTTATAATGTGCTAACTTACCCTATGATGTAGATACAATTTAAATTCTATTGTTTCTGTAGCCACATATGGTCTAGAAACTAGCTTAATTCCTGAACTTTAAATTTAGTAACCCCTGCTAACACATTTTCATGAATAATGGGTATTCTTACCAGCCATGAAACTTTACTCTCTTACTAAATTCCTGCCATCAGCAGCACCAGTAAGTTCCACAGTCTATTTGTGTTGTATGAAAAAGCACCAATTTTGATTCTCCTTGCTCCTTTCTGGTGATTGTTTCCTTGTCAGTGTTATGAAACAGAAAAAAGTAGATGTTGGTCTTTCTGTCCATCGCATTAGATAAACTCCTAAACAAGATCAATATTTCCAGTTGCTCTTCAGATTAATTTCTCTAGACCCAGGACTGCTCTCATCTTTCTGTGAACCTCTTCTAGTCATGCAATACTATCTTTGAGAAGAGTACTTCTTATAGCTGTAACACTTTCATACAGAAGCATCATACACCTTCTTACATTAGTCACCTCATGCACCGTAACATCTTGAGTGCTGTTTTGACTCTGTGGCTCTATACTGAAAAAAATTTTTGTTGAGCTGCAGATCACTTTCTGTATTGAACACACTTCTGTGAATGGCAACCTGGCTTTGTTCTGTATTGTAGTTCATTGCTGGGGAACTGAAGTCCAAGGAGGATTAAAAAATTTCCCCCATCTTGCAAGAAAACTGTGTTGTGGCGAGAGCTCCACCTCAAGTTTCCCAAGCCTTGAGACCCTTTAGCTTGTCAAGCACACCTTCAAGGTTGGTTTATATGCATCCTCTCTGCAGAGGGAGCATCATGATTGGCTCCACACCAGTTGCTGCCTGGGAAAACAAGACAAAAGCTGTATTATTTGGGCACAGTTAACACAACTCAGCAGATCTGCAGGGAGGGTGTAGTGACAGCCATAGCAGGACTCTCTGACTGCTTAGCCGTGTGAGGGGATAAATTTCACAGTCCTCACTACACTGAAGGATGCCAGGAACAACACAAGACAGCAGTGCCACTAGGTGATTTATTGCCCCCCTACAGCAAGCAATCACCTGCTTCACAGATCCAAGTGTGAGATTCTTTGCAGCAGAATCCTGTATTTTGGCAAAATGTATAACCACAATTTACCAAGGGCATCACATCATGAAATGTAATTTAGGACATATTAAGATACACCCATGAGCTCAGATTAAGACCCACATTTGCACAAGGACCTGCCAGAGTGACTCAGCGGCCATCAGGACAGCCACAGCCACCCCTGGTGCTGCGGCTCGTCCCGGCCTGCGACTCGCTGCAGAGTGCTGCGCTGCCCTCTGCGCCACAGGCCGGCAGGTGACAGCCAGCCGCTGGCTCTCGCCTTCCTGTTTCTTTCTTTCCTCTGAGATACATGACACTTTCATTTTACCTTTGGCGATAAGGACAGCTTATCTGAAGCATTTTACAATCATGACTGCAGTTCCCATGGTTAGGGCTTTCAAACATTTTTCGTGGAAAAATTGTCCTTCTGTCACTAGGAAATTTGGATCAAAGCTTTCCCTAGTGTTCTGTGCAGTTTTGTTTCATTTTTCTCATGAGCCAGAAATGTTGAGCTTTTTTGCTAAGCCTAGGAACAGTTTCAGAGGAGCAGCAAAGTTAATGTGTATTTATTTCCCTTTGCCACTCGGTACTTCTAAATTTGTAAAAATTATAAAGGTGATGCAAACAACTGCACTGTCTAGGTAAAGTGTCAATCAGAATTAAACATATGCTGCTTTTATCTCATTTTCTGCATTCAGTTGCAGACTGTCTCCCACTAAAGGGCATCTCAGCTGGTCTTTGGCAGCAAACGGCCATGCACACTCATGCTTGTAGTCAGCAGCCTGTCGCCATGTGTACACTTCAGGGAAGTGCAATTGCAGTTTGTGTAGTGGGTATCACTGCTACAGCGACACCCACTGCCCTGTGGCTGGTTGGTATCTTTATATTCCTGAGAAGGAGAAAAGCTAAGGTGACAGGGCTTATAAGAGTCTGTGGTATTAAAGCTGAGGTAGCCCAAGCCACCACGCCAGGCCTGGCAGGCATAGGAAGTACAGTCCCCGCGAACTGCCCCATGCAGAGACCTGCTCTATCCAGGAGTTACTCATCCTGTGTGTCCATGGTAGGCTTGGCTCAACAACAAACCCAGGCAGCCTGCCAGCCCCGCTGAGCCTGCAGGTCTTCACCTCCCTCCTGCTGCCTTCACCGCCCATCAGATGCAATGTCATTCATTCGGTGGCACACTGACATCTATGGGCACTGCCGTTTATACACAGGCTCCTGAGGCTTGTGTCATTGTCCCCACTTCGAGTCGTAAGCACCCACCTTTCCTGGAAACAGCCCTGGGAAGCTTTACAGTCAAATCGTTCCAGGTGAATATAAACACATTGCAAAAAGAGGTTAGGTAAGCAGTAACTGCCTGAGTACAGAAAGCTCATTATTTTGTTTCCAGAGCTCAGATAAGCCGAATGATGGGTGCTTAATGTCATGCCCACAGTGTGTCAGGAGATTTCCTGAACTACCGGCCTGACAACATCACCACAGCAGGCCTCAGACACCTCCTGCCTCTCACTTGACTTGTTGGCACAAGGTGAGCTAAAAAAACCACAAATAAATAAATAAAATAAAATCCCACATGTGGTCAAGATTTCACCCATGAGAGGGAGGAGACCCAAAATGGAAAGACACCTAGAGAACATAACCAGGAGAGAAGTCTCCCCAGCCTCAAGGTTTCTGTCAAAAACAAACAAACAAAAAACAAACAAACAAAAAGAAACCACTCCAAACTTACTATAAAAAGTAAAATGTCCCCACAGCCACCTATCAAAAAGCCGGACCTTTTTGTGAGTGCCTGAGAACCTGAGCTTGCAGTGAATGAGCTAATGTTAACTCCATGTTTTCCAAACACCTTGTGGTCAGGACCCCTCACTTCCTCTCTGCCCTGATGCATCAAACATCATGCATTGGGTCTTCCAGCAGTGTCTGCTCTCTCCACTGCTGCAGCTTTGGAGGGCAACAGCTGGGAACTGTGAGAAACCTCTCTCAGCCAGGAACCTCATTAGGAAGCACACCACAACACAGTGCAAATCAGTAGCCATGAGATGTTCACCTGCACCACTGCAGGGCTACTCCAGGTGTGCTGCTTCTGCCACAGCATCTACCAGGTGGGCACCTTGTGCAGGTACTTGCACTGGAGTCATTCAGGTAATCGATGGCATCCAGTATGCAGCTACACACTACTGCAGCATTCATGGGTCTTGGTTTTCTGCAACTTTCATGCTGTGTTCGTGAGTTTGTACATTGCTCAAGCCCTTCTGTACCTGCAGCTTATCAAGGTAGTTCAAGCAGTGATGTCCAGGACACATCTGGACCATGTTCCTTTTGCTCAGATCTTGCAAAGGTCCCAGATGAGATATCTCACGTTGCTGCAGGAGTTTCTGTTCTCCTGTGCTCTCTGGTAACAGCTGCAGGATACCAGGACAGCAGTGTACAGTAAATAGTTGACCCAGCAGAGATGGTGCTGGCGCATAGCACCATAGCAGTTGGCACAGGGCTGTAGTTCTGACAAAAAGCCAGTTTTGTCTTTGAAGCAATTTCATGGAATATATTGCAAACATACACCTCCTGACACACACACATCTTTAAATGGGACCTGTTTCATTTTGAAAACATATAGCTGAGTTTTTGACTGCTTTGAGTTCGTCTGTCATGTATGTACAAACTTACAGCAACCTTTCATTTGCAGAGAGGTTATAAAGGACTCTAGCTTACTGAGTAGGGGTTTCCAAAATCCACTGTAGGCCATTTTCTCAGTAGGGAAGCCAGTGATAGCCAGAATAAGTGGAAAGGAGGTTGCTTAAGTAGACTGTAGCTTTCCTCCTGCCATCCCCACTCTATATCAATAGTATCAATGTGGTGCACGTATACGGGAGATCTATCGTGTGCACACCTATGTAGATCTCTTTCCCCCAATTCGTGCTGTGGCTGTAGTAACCCTGTTTCTTACTCATTCTTTCTCTTTGCTTATCCCACAACACTTATTAAATTCAGTCCATCTGAAAAAGTTTCCTAGACAAAGGATGCCAGGCAGACCAGAGAGATGAATTCTCTTGCGCTCTGTAGGAGGCTTAGACTGCCTTTGGATACACCAGCAGATATTTATCCTTGTGCAGTGTCACACACTATCCACCACAGACTGTGGTCTTCCAAGTTTGTGAATCTTAGTAATGCTGAAGAAAGCCATAGTTTGGAGAGATATTTTGATCTGGATTGTGAATCTTATTTTTAAAATAGCTGGATACCACACACAATATGTACTGAACTAGCAAGGCACAGTGAGCTGTGTTTAAAGTAAACACCATGGCCCTATTCAGGAAGTTTTCTTGCTTTGTTTGGCTGGTGTTACAGCTTTTACATAGTTTTATTGGACTTGTTTTATTTTTTCCTTCCTCTTTTCATAGACATTCTGCCTGTAACACAATAAACCATTTTTCTTCTTACTTGAGAAAAAACAAAACTCCCCTTAAAGCAAGGCATCTAGCCTTAAAGCAGCAGCTCTGCAGCAAAGACTGTGCAGAGCTTGCTTACTGTACAGCCAGCACAAGACCTATCTCAGATGCGTAGCAGGTAAGGTAACTTCCAATTTGGAGAACAATGCAGCATATAAACATTTGCAGGGTGAAAGGCTGAACACAGCACTGACAGAGCAGATTTGCTGAAAAATCACATTCTTGACATTTCCTCCTAACATTTTTACCCAGGAAGCTTCAACCTAGATACAGTGTCAAGTTTTCAAGGAGGTCTAGTTTTGTGTTCCATATTCCAGCCGTGTTGACAAAAGCACAGGGAGGTCAAAGAGTGAACCAGCAGCCCAAATGAATTAGAAACTAGAACCCTCCTGACTCCCAGTGCTCTACTTCCAACTATTAGACCACCCCATCTTTTCTATGTGACTCAGCTTACTTTGTTTTCCTTTTGATTAGCATTTAAAAGACAAATGGAGAGGACTGTTGGGATTCTGGATCAAAAAGCTCTTTTACACAGGAGGTACCTGTGAAAATGCCAGAACTCAGATGAAGGTGCTCTTCATCAGGAGGGATTTAAAGTGCCCTCAGTGTGACAGTAGCTGCTGAATTTGGTACATCAGTTCTAAACAGATGGGATTATATTTTCAGGCAGGCACTAAACCCTGATATGGCGCTTGCAGAAATGCACACCCAGCTGTCTGTGCCCTGTGTGCACATATTTGTGTTTGCACACTCCAGTCATGAAGATGGATACCCAATGAGCTCTTTTTTCTTAATATTTGCTCAACTTTAACCAAAAGACTTGAAGAACAACATCAAAAGTATACCAATCTTAATCTCATCTCTAGTACAGAATCACACACCAGAAAAGTGCTGGCAGCCCCAGCAAGTCAAGTTCAAGGTCTCAAGTGTTATCTTCCAGGAAAACAAAGGTCAGGCTGAGCTGAGGATAGCCGACTTTGTCGGTCTGAGAGGTGTACTTTTGGCCAACAGCTCAGTTCTCATGTGCACAGTGGAACTGCCTTCTAAAAAAGTACAGCTCATCTCTGCCACAGAGACCAGTTCCAAACAGCACAGTCTCCTCTCCCCTTCCTCTCCAAGGGCAGCAATATCTTCTTTAATCTCTCCCAGAAAAACACAGTGGTAAGCACATCTTCAACCAAAAGCCCAAACCAAGAGAAAATAGAGCACCACATACACAATTTCTTGCCGGAAAAATGGTAAGAGAAAAGGTGAGTCACACAAAATAGACCCTTCTGATACTGGCAGGCACTTGGGTATTCAAAGTTTGAAGGAGCTGAAAGTACTTTGTAAGACAGAACTACCCACATTGCACAGGTGCATGCAGCGAATCGGCCTCCGTTCACAGCACAGCCACAGAAACGCATGCTGCTCTGTTTTCAGCACTATCATTTGGCTCAGCTGGACTCCCTTAGGATCTTTGCTGCAGAGGCACACAGGCAGCAGGCATTCCCTAGGTACAAGCATAGCTTGTGCCACTCTTGCTACTGCATTGTGTTCCCTCCCAGCCTTACCCTGAACGTTCAGAATACTTCTCTGGAAATAAAATCTTACATCCATCCCAGCCTTAGATCTCTGTAGATTTAAGGTGGCTTGAGTGACATTCAGTGCCAGGCTCTTTAAGGAGGATAGATGGAAGAACAAAATCTGTTCAACCAGAGCTGGATCCCCTGTTGATCTTTCTTGCTATCTTTTCTCCCTTATCTCACACTATCCCTTTGCCAGGTTTCATCCTAGCTGGACTGCATATAACCAAAGTAAAAGGACTGCTCGATATGCTTAATGCTAGTGAAAATAGCTTTGTAATCCAATAAATAAGGAATTGTTCACAAAGCCCATTCTGCTGAAGGAGCAGAAATATACAGAAAGCTTAGAAAATCTCAAAGAAGTTACCTGTAATGAGTCCCTTCTCTGCACTCACACAGAAGTGTTCCTACAGTTTTCCTTATTGGTGAAGTGGAGAGCGTAAACTTTCATCATCAACCTGTGCTCAGAATTTAAGTAAAATTTTTTTCTTGCCTGTTTTTCTGCTAATGATATGGAGCTTCAGGATCTGAATAAAACAGCAAATTGTTATTAGTTATAGAGGAATGACAGAATGTTCCCTCTTTCACAAAGCATACAATCTCTACTGATATCATATGTGCTTCATTGGTACTAACCAGTAAAGGACTGTCAACTTGTACTGATGTAGGGGAGTCCAGTTCACTGGGACCCTTCCAGTGAGCCAGCCTTTGGTAAGGAGCAACTGAAAGACACCTGGCACTTTGTCCTGAAAAATTCTGGAAGCTAGTATTTCTCAGGAATCAGGTGGCCACAGTCTTTTGAGGTGAAAAGGGGTTTTACTAGATTTAAACTCTGAGTGTATGAGGTCCTAAACAATTTCTTAAAAGGAAAAAAAAAATCGAAACCAGGAGATTTTCACAAGAGTCATTTTTCCTTCCAACCTTTCCCTGAAAAAACATAATCACTGACTGTGGTGGCAAGTGAAATATTACCCTTAGGACACATGACAAAGTCATTACTCCTACAGAAAGCCACTATTACCATGAATTTGAGAATCTGATCAGACCAATAACATGGAAGGGAGAACAAAAGGAGGTAAATCGTGCCTCTTGCCATCATGGTGCTCTCTGACAAACTAATTCAGCAGCTTTGCATCAGGGCTAAAATCACTGTTACTCTTGCCTTGCAAATACCATTCTCAGCACACAGTCCTGCATAAAGTGCACTATAGTGTGCAGTTGTACTTTATACCACACTTCATCTTGTCTTTTAAAGGAAAACACAAGTTGACAGACAAAACCTTCTCAAGTATGCTTGCAACTTTATCATTGAGATAATTATTTCTCTTTGCTCTCATGTCACAGATTACCTAAAATGCCTAAGTGCAGTAATGGATATAGTAACACACGGAAAAATTAACTGGCATCTTCATATGTGCTCATTCAGTGCTGCACAGGTCCAGCTGAATACTGATGAAGTTAATGGGCGCCTTCCTCATGATTTCAATGGATGGTACTTTGGGCCACAAGATATATTATTAGGGGCTGTGATATCTTTTTTGTGAAAGGTTTGTTTACGGGAACTGAGTCAGAACAGTGGTGATGCTGGAAAAAATTTGGGGAGTAAGGACTGTCAAACCTGCACCAGGTGGGGAAGCCAGAGTTCTCTATTCAGCTTTAATTTGGTTCTGACACTTGCCAGCTGTGTGATCTCTGTCTCACTTCTGTCTACATCAACAATCAGATAACATATACTTTCTGGGCCTGCTGCGAGGCTAGTTAATATCGCAGAGCCCCTTTAAACAATAAGCGTTTACAAAAGCTAACAACAGACAGCTTAGCCTGACCCTTTGAAGAATAGCACGGAAGGACGTACTATCTTCTTCTTGTTTTATTCTGCATTTATTTAAAAATGCACCCACTATTTCATGATACCTCTTTTTTAAGCCAGGAAGACAGGGAGGGCTATGCCTACCTTTAAAATATATAGCTTTTACCTGTACTTGTCCATTACCAATCACAACAAATGTAGTCAATCTGTTTATTCAGTATGAAACACAGTTAAAATAGTTTAGCTGTCCTGCAGTGTAACACTTGGAGTACTCAGATATACAACCTCTAGAAAGAGCAACCTCTAGAAACAGCAAATAACCACTGCCATGCTGAGTATTGGCCTTTTCTAACGTACAACAAGATGTGCCTCTGTACTGGTGAACAGATGAAGCAGTATAAAGCACGGATTGCAGATGAGGGAGATACAGAATTGCTGCAAATAACTGAATCACAATAGTGATGTTTCACTTAATGACAGGGATTCACAGAGGAAAAAAAGACAGTCCACACAGACATTACCAAGCCAGAGAGCATTTTTCATCTGACAGCCCCTGCCCTTGGCCTTGACTGTTGAATCTTGCTTCCCTCTGCTCATTAAGTTTTCCCTTTCTTACATGTTAAGAGAAAAACATTTACTACCAATAAACTTTGCTATTCATTTCCATACCTTTTCCTCAGTAGTCCAGTCCTCAGGAACAAGTTTCGAAATAACAGCAAAATTTTCCTCAGTATAACATAGCAGGGTCAGTAGGTTAAATATGTGCTAATCAGCACATTATACAAATAAGAACAAATTAAAATGTGTTATAAACCTGGCAATCTCTAGAGAATGTTGCTTGTTCAGCAAAGTCTGTGAGCATTTTGTGATGTTACTTGATAACTGCAGTTGGTAAAAATTAAGCAGCTGAAATGTGTAGCTCCACTCATAGGATAGGAAGCTCCAGTCAGCTAAAAACGTCAATGTTTTATTACTGAAATATGCTGCCTGATCCAGAAAAGGCCTAAAAGCTGAAGCTATTGCACTGTGGAGCTCACTCAGCAAAGGACACAGCTGGCCTGTACAAATGAAGAATGCACATGGCTTCTGGAATAATTTAGAAAATCTATAATAAATCAGAACAGATTATTTAACTCAGTCAGGAAAGAAGGAAAGAATTAAGTTGAGAAGGATGAGGATAAATCAGAGGAATATGCAAATTAATCAACAAGTTATACAATCTAATCACCAGCAAACTGTACCTTGGGGGAAAAGGCTGCCTGGGGAATGAACAATAAAAAGCAACCCACAATGCTGACCTAAGAAAATATCTGCCTCGTCTAGGGCTTTCCTTAAATCAGGTAGGGCATGGGGAAGCTGGTACAGGGGACAGCAGCAGAAATAAGACAACTTTTTCCTTTTCCTTTCTCTGTGCAGTAAAAGGAGAGAGAGGACCGCTGAAAGACCTTAATGCTCCTATGAAAAGAGATGCCTTCCAAACTCAAGGGCATTAAAATCTGTTAGAAGTGAAGAATATTCTTGATTTTATTACTTGGACAGTGAGAGTGAGAAATTAGTGGAGCACAGGAGGATTTTGTTTGTTTGTTTTAACAGTTTGCATTGTATAGCAATTGGCATCGAAAGATCTTTAAGAACTTGCTAAATGTTAGTGATTTAAAAACATTAAAATACCCCTTCCAACTTAACTTGTGTTCTCATATCTACAAAAGTAGGCTCAGAAAAATGAGAGGCTCTGCCAGAGCATAAAAGGCTAGGGAAAAAGCTCAAAATAGAATCTAGACTGGATTCTTAAAACACAGAATTACAAATGACCGCACATGTCCTCTTAAGGCATAAGTTGTCAAAAACTGAATATGGCAATATTAATCTTACACAACTGTTTGAAGAACATGTTTATTTAGGCAGAATAGAATCTTAATGAGAGAGACATTTTCTTTGTAGAAGGTTTATCTCTCACTACATACAAATGGTCAAAATCTCAGTGAGATAAGAAAGACTATTAATCCTACAGATGGCATAAAGTTCATTGTTCTTCACAGATTAATAAAGACTGAAAGAGAAGCATCCATTGTATCTGTCATCAGGTTAGGCTCATAACATAAGTGATGTTGCTTGGATCTGCTTAGTGTATGAGATGCTATGGTATCAACAAAGAAAATGGAAGGACCTGTTGCCGAAGGCCTCTACAGCTCAGAATCAAGCTCATTTATGTAATATACCAAAAGCTCTGATGTTTCTGCAAACCCCTAGGGTCTGAAAGTCTCACAGACATGCTTCTTCGCATATTCTGTTATTGCTTTTACCGGTCCAAGACCTCAGCTTCTCCTGAGATTCAGAGGTGCATTTAAAGATAGACTACATGAAAATGGCAGGCAAACTTCTCTAAAATAAATACTGACTTAGGGTAAATTTTGACCAAAACTTGACATGAGATGGAATGAAAAGATTGGACTTCCCTAAACTATTATCTTTGTGACAACCAAGTTCTAAACCCTACCCTGACCATAGCTAGAGCATTTATCAGACACAAAATGTAATTAGTGAATGGATATTGGTATTTGCATGTTGGTAGCTAATAATCTGACATGTGAAAAAGAGGCATTTCTAATAAATGGAGTCAAAGCGCAACAATTTCCAAAACAGAGTACAGCAGGATTGTTTTACTTTCTTGAAAAGACTTTAGAAATAAACTACCCCAATTACCGATGTGATCCAATTTGAGTGCATCATGTATCAAAACAGAGCTACAGATTGTTCTGTGAATGAGTCAAAATGCCCTTTTCAATATCTTAAGAATTTCTATGATTTTAATCACATAATTTGACAGCTCTAAAGAGGAAATGCCATTCTCAAGTCTAAATGAACAGACATTCAATGCAGATATGGCGGGGGGAGTCTAATAGGCAGGCTCTCTCCCGCTAAAGTTCACAACAATGTCTCAAGGAGGAGACAACAAGAGGGGAGCCCTTGTATTTTATTTTAAGTTCAAATGAGAAAAGGAATCTTCTAGATATTGCACATGCTTTACAAGTAACAAGGAAAGTAGCTATCCAAAAAGAATAAAATGCAGAAACTTGTTTACAGCATTAATATTTCCTGGATAAATATTTTCCTGTTATATTTTAAACACAAACATTTTCCTAGGAAATTCAAACATCAGATCAAGCTAAATGTACCATAAAAAGCAGAACTGAAAGAGCTGGCTGACATTTTATTTTAAGTGAATTTTATCTTTTACAGTTTAGTGTAACTGGAGGTAGCTGTGATATTAAGTGATTTTCTCCCAGTGGTTTGAAATAATAGTCATCTATGAACATGAGGACAGAATGCTGCAACAGAACAAAAATTGGAATCAGTTGTTTAAAGTTAAGCCTAAAATAACACATAAATGAAGCAAAAAATAAATCACAGCAGGTTATATGATGATTGTCAGTACAGTATAGTGCAGATCTTCCTGGAGGAAGGGCTGGTTGTATGTTGTCAAAGTAGTAAAGCTAGCACCACAAAAGAATAACATGCTCTATGCCTGAAACGACCTGAAAAGATGTACAAGATTCAGAGACAGGTTATTACAACTATGCAGTTCATATTATTTCCCATACATTTCAAATCATCAAAATCATGTTGAAGGGAATTATATGGCAAAAGAGTCTGTAATCTACTGTGCACGAATAGATGTCTGATCCTGCAGGCAGTAGTTTCATTTCATATAATCATATGAGAACTGCCATTGTCAGCACTTGTGCCTTAACCACGTCTCAGCCTCACTTTCAGAGTTGCTACATTTATCCTTGAGTAGATGCCTGTGTGGCAGTAATGGAAGCTCCCAGAAACTCCAGGTTAAAGTATTTTTACAATTACATTAAACTATTATTTGGTTCATTCAACAGAGAAGTAGTCACTTAAGTGTAACTGGGAACAAATGCTAATAATCAGATAGGACTTAGCTATGACTTGTTATCAAAATTATATAGTAGTGCACTTTCCTTAAGATTCTAGATTTGCACAAGAACAAGTTTGTCTGTGTAATATAAATGGCACAAAAAAAATTTTTGCAATAAAATGGAAAATGCATTTAAAATAAAACCTGCAATGCTCTTTTTTTATTTTCCCCTCAACCTTTGTTCACAGGATGGATCTCCCAAAATGCAGATACTGCTATAAACTGAAAAACTAATATATATCTGCATATATGATCATACACTGCAAGATTTCACAAACAGATGCTAAAGAACAAATTAGGAAAAAAAAAAAAAAATCAGATTACAACCTTTGTATTTCCTGAAATTGGTGCAATTTCTTGCCAGGTGCATAACATCCCAGGATCAATTAATCAACACATTTAGGCATGTGCTTAATTCAAATGCCACATGTAATTTTACTGGAATGGCTGGGACTCCTTAGAGGCTTTAAGATAAGCCTGTCCTGGTGTCCTCAATTGAGCAGGCCTACAGTGTTCTGCACCTGGCAGTACAGAGCCCACTCTGGGAAATGAAAGATGCCAAGTAATAACTCACCTCATTCTCACCCTACCCTACTGAGAACAGAAAGCTTCAGAAACAAAAGGTTACAATAAAGTTATAGGCAAGCCTCACTCATCATGCGCACATGATGGTCCCTCTAAAGTCAACAGGCAGTATCTGAACTTGGAGATCTAATTCTGCATGCTAGCATTTGATCCCTAATACGCATAATACATACAATAAAACACACTGATTTTAAAATTGGAACATACTTTCTGGCTCAGGAACTGTGAATCTGCTCCCTAATACACAAAATGTATTAGTTTTGTTTTGTTTTTTTCTTAGTTAAAACTCAAATATAACATTCATTATAAATTTATGTACTTTACATATGGAACTGATTTATATAATATTTGAAACTTTACAAACTTGTACTAAAGTAGTCAATAAAATGATTAGTTTTAAAATATTTACATTCTATACATCATTTCCCCCTACTTATAATTATTAAATAATCCTCTGTGGCTTCTTTAATTTTAGAGAAAATCTTTTAATAACTACAAACTAGTTTTGAATTATTTTCAAATGGCTCTTTACTTAAACAGAATTTTAGCAAAATTGTATTACCAACATGAAACGTCATCCCTATGTTTTCAGTAGCAGGTATATATATTCATGTTTCATAATGCAATCCTGTTTTCTACAATAAACAGAGAAGATCCAAATAAGAAAATGGTACAGTATGGATGGAAACATTATATTCCCAGCTCTTAAATCCCTTTATGTCATTTGGCTTCTAGAATATCCAGTCTTGGTAATTTAGGTTATTCTTCCAGTACTTTCAAGGACTCACAGGTTCAATACTTATTTAGATTTTTGTGTCATCATCTTTTGACAAGTTACTTCCTGAAGGTGCTTCACAGAGACTATCTCCATCTGTGCTGAACTCATCATCATCATCATCATCATCAAAATCAGTCAACGCTTTACTTGGTGACTTCTTCCGTCTAGTAAAACAAAAATACACAGGTATGTGGTATTAAAATTGCACATCTACATGTGGAACACTTATGCAAAGCCCATAAGATTGATGGGTAGCATCTGCATTTTTGAAGGATGTTAAAGAGACTTGTGATCCAATAGTGGCAAATTATCATAGACTATATCTTATACAAAACAGATATACGAGAAAATGAAGTTGAATCGTTTATATCTTCAAGCACCTCTACCTAAGGGCACAAACAGGGGAAACTGTAAACTTTGCACGCTGAGATGTTCAAAGATGGCTGAGGAAACTAAATGCAAGACTGCTGTTCCTCTGAGTTTTTAGCAGGAAATTTTCTCCACTAATAAGTGGTTAGAGTGCTGAGTCCCACCCACTTGTTTCCATTTTCTGTCCCCTGCCTCAGTGACTTTACTCAGCAGACAGATCATGGAAAGAAGGTTTGGGCATCCAGAGCACCCAGGAAGGAGTTGGAGAATATTTGTAGAGAAAGATATTGCAGGAGAGTTTCACAGCTCTGCCTCTGAAAGTCTGTCTGCTTATGACAAACTTGAAGTTTGTTAGAGGAAGCCCCCGGCTCATGGACTGAGGGAGCAAGAGGTCAATGTTGCGAGCATTTGAGATGTAACTGTAAGGTCCAACAGGTCACCCTACCTTAATTCCTTTTTCACAGCGTTAAGCTGTCCTTGCAGTTGTTCATTCATGTCCAGTTGCTCTTCCAGTTCTCTCTGGAGTTTCTTTTTGGCACTTTCCAGTCTGTCTATTTCTTCTTCAGCTTCTTCAACTTGACGTTTCATTGCTTTCAAACGCAAACTCAACTGAAATATTTACATGTCAGCTGATTAGAGGACTATTTTAATAAAGGAATTTTATTCTTCCAGCATCTATGAGAGGGAGAATAAAGACAGAACTTTGCCAGTGTCATGACACTGCAAAACTGCTTCAGAAGTATTCAAAAGTCAGCATTAGACTTTGAGACTAGTCAATTGATAGGATACAAATTTTAAGAAAGAAAAACACGACAAGCAAACACAACCTCAATAAGAGTAAGGTGGTATTATGGGATGGAAAGAGCAAGTTATCAATAATGGAAGACTGTCTGGAGCTATTACTGTGTCTTAGTAGCAACTTTACCAGGCAGATACTATAAAATATATTAAAAAAAAAAAAAACACAAAAGATTTTAAAAGATTGTTCCCATGACAGACATTTTGAAACACGCTATTCATTCTCTAGTCAGTATATTAACTACTTGACCCACGTACTGAAACAATCCATGTTTTAAGCAAAGAATCAATAAAGATCCCAGAAATGGCATAGCATATTGCTATTAAAATACCAATATATGCCTAACATTTATAGCCTATATTTAATAACTAAAGATAGCTTCTTTCTTGAAACAGTACTTTATAGCAAGACAGAATATATTATTTGTTGGTGTATGTATTTATGATTATATTCTCTGCTTTTAGCTTTATTTCTTAAAAAAATATAGAATTTCTTTATGCAAAATACTTCATTTTCATAATTTGGAAATGAATTAAAATTTTCTATTAGGCAGAAGAATATGATGACAATGGGAATAAAGAATCTCATTAAATTGGAGTTCTTAAACAAAAACAGTATCTATCTATATTCTGAAATATCTTTTATATATAATGATTTATGCTAGTAGGATTAATATCAGATATTTGCATATTAGTCTTTCCCTCTACCTGGTCCTTTTGATCAGTCAATGAGAGATGTTCATCATCTACTTGCAACATTAATTCCTTCACTTTTCTCTCAAGTCTGCGGTTACTTAGTTGGAAATTAGCTCTATCCCTGGAAAAATAAACAAACAAACAAACAAACAACAGGCTTGTAGAAAGAGGAACTGGGATACTTCCAATCCTTCTGAGTAATTTCCTAGCAATATTCCAAGTCTTCAATAAATACTAATGGCTTCTGCTTTACTCACTGATTTCATGCAACATACTAGAGTTTTGTTCAAAAGCCTGAACTGGTAAGGAGAATTTCTTTTGTCTTCAGAGAAACATTTAGATAAAAAATACATTTCTCCAAGTGTAAACTATGAAGTGAATAAGCAAACTGGAACGTTAAACTACAGTTAGTATTTCTAAGGCTGTTACTGATGGCAAACATTGATAAAATAATGAGGTATGTAACCATGTTACATTGCTGCCCAGTTTTAAACTTATAAGTATGAATATAAGTATTTTTAAAATTTATAAGTATGAATAATTTATTGTATGAAACAGTAGCCATTTTAATTCAGTGCTTGTCAAAAAAATTAAATTCATTGGCCTAAAGACTTACCAGTAGCAAGAGGTCAAATTAACATATATAAACATAAATATTTTGATCTTAAGATAGCTAATTTTACCTCTCTTCATTTTCAAGTCGTTCTTCTAGCTCTGCGATCCTTGTTTCCATTTGTGCAACAAGTCCCTCCTTACTGGATCGGTAAGAACCTTCCAGGTGAAGGATTCGGCTCTTCAAGTCCTTATTCTAGAGTTGGAACATACATGATTACTATATACATGCTTTTGTTAACAAATACCACCTTAACACAAAATAAGTTTCTTTAGAAAAACATAAGGTGATAAGTATGTTTTTATTTCATGAATATAGAAAAAAGAGCCAGTGAGATTTTACTGCAAGACTAGGCAAAATCTCTGTAGCCAAGAGCAAACACATCTTCTATCACTGTGTTTTATCAGTAAGAGTTTAATGTTAGTCCCGAGTTAAAACTGTAGGCTTGAAGGCCCCTCAAACTCCAGATGGATGCCAGGCCCTTCCAACACCATTTTAAAAATCGTCAATATTTCATAAATAACTTTAGATCTGTCTTATTCTCCAAGCTTAATTCTGTTGTCAAATTCTGAGTCCCTCCCATGTAACTCACTGGTGCATGGATAATACAAGCAGACGAAGAAACAACTTGTATCCAATACTGCTTTTACTCCAACAAAGCTGCATTTGCCTGTGGGTTTCTTCTTTCCTAAGTGTCCAGTGCTACTCTGACTAGATAAGTAGTTTGAAGAAGTTTTTGTCTTTGTAAGCAGCATGATTTGTAAAAGCAGGTTTTTTTGCTAAGATTTGCACTTTTATCTTTATGAGGCTAGGCAAGCCAGGTTTTCAACAGGGACCTTGAGATAAAGTTTCAGAAAAAAAGAAAAGTTACATGAAGAACAGAAAATGAGGCTTTGTTGTTATACAACTTCAAACCATTATCTCAGATTTCTAACACTGTAAAAAAGGTATAATAACAGAAAAGTCAGCGCTAAAATAGAAGGATGTATGTAAGATATATCAGTAGGTGGCATTCCTCCGTCTCAAACAATTAAGAATTAAGATGGGATCCCATTTAAGTCACCAAAAAGTTAGGTGTCTGGTATGAAATTGTTGTCTAAGTTTCTTTTACAATTTTTTTTTTTTCTCTTGAGACTGTCAGTAAGATGTTCACTTGCTAAGATATCTGTAGAATAAAAAGTCACAAAAAGCTAGAAAGTATTTTAACATACTTTCCATCACAAATATTAAAATGTATGAATCATATTCCTTCCTAGGTAACAGAGAGTAACAGTTCTCCATCAAATCTGTATCTTTTCTTTCAAAGACATGTCACTTTTTCATTTGTTTGCTTCTATAGAAGAAAACATTGAACCAAAATTGGAATTGCTTGAAATGGTGGTCTGCCTTCAAGAGTATTCCTTAAATGCTATTAAGAGTTTGAAAGATAGCTCCTTCAAAAGTGATCAAGGGGTTTATAGCTAAACTAGCTAAATATCTTTGATATTTTATAGTCTTTCCTCTGTATTTGTCTTTTTAAAGTTTCTGTATTATGGCTCAGTTTTATTCTACTAACAAGCATACAAAATCAACTGTTACATTTCTTTATTTTAATGTCTTTGATCCTCAAATGTATAGACAGAACTTGTGCAGTAGAGAGATGCCTGCACTCACTACTTCACAAATGTCTATTAGATTGTATAAACAGGTATATGTACAGTTTGAGCGCTTATTATATAACATTTATAAGTTGTAATAAACCTCAAGCTATAGAAGAGGTATACAGAAAGAAAAAAAAATACTAAGAGCAGAAGTAACAAGATTCTAATACTGTAAAAATAACATTATCATTCTTTTGAGTATAAATGTCAAGATACTCATTTTTTTAATCTATTCTTAATACAACACATACTTCCAGCACACTCTGGTAGAATAGTGCCTGAATACTCTAGTCCTTAAATGCTTAGTTCCTAATGAAAACAGCGAGCTGCACTGTTATCTTGCTAATGTGATGGTATGGCAGCAAAAATTACCTGTCTTTCCAAGGAAATTTTGTCACACTCCAAATCTTGCTTTGTAGCTCTTTCCTGAAGTAGCTCAGTTCTCATTTGTTCAATCTATTATACAAAGAAAAGCCAGAAATATTAAGAAAAGATTTAAATTATATCTATCTATATGATATTGTGTACATACACACACACACGCACACACACACAGTCCGTATCACATCTCTACAATGAAATAAAATTCACCCATTCTTAAAACTCAGGACATATGAGTGATTCCCAATAAAGTTTACAATTATAATCTTGGACAAAATTTTTCCCTTCAGGAAGCCCACATCATCTCCAGTGCTTTTTATAGGTATTTTCCAGTCACATGGGGGATTGCTGATGACCAGTAAATATTTTCTATATTGAAATAGCAGGGAACCGACCTCTAGAATGTCACATAAGTCTTCAAACACCTTCTACAGCTGTTTTCCTCATACTTAAGCCTGAAGCTCTGAACTGGCACCTTACCTTTAAGCTGCTGGCTAGTCTACTTTAAAGTTTGACTTTACTAAGCACAAACTGGTATCTGCAGAAAAGTGCCTATAATTCAGCAAGAAATGCTACAGACAATTTATCAGTTTTCTGTGCTTGCAAGAATAGTAAAAGCTGTTTTTCAGCAGACTCTGATGCATGCTAGCTATTAAGATTTTGTTCCACAAAACCGGTCAATGTCATGTCCGTCACACTGCGAGAGCACTGACTTCTGCACTTGAGGTGTATTTTTGTTGTACCTGCTGTTTTTTCTAAGCCTTTGCTACAGTTTCTGTAAATATTTCAGTTGCATCTTCAATAACAAAAAGAAAAAAGTATTCTTCATGCATAAGATGTTAAAAAACAACCTGATCAATACAGAATCAACATAATAATACATAATTTCTGTTTATCTCAGTATTCATTTTGACTGAAAAAAAACAAATGTTCTGAAGATCAAAGAGAAACTCTAAATTGCCTGGCAGCTGCTGTTGCAACTTTTCTGGGCTAAAAGAAAGTCAGGAATGCCCAAATGCTTTTCTTTTCCCTTACAAAATGAAAGCAATGCTGAGAATGTGAAGGTTAAACAAGTAGAGTACATAACAGTTTACCTTAGGCTTTTCTTTCCCTTTTTTTTTTTTTAAACCACACTATAATCTTAAAAGCCATATTTTTAGTTAATCACATGTTAAAAAGAAGTAATTTATACTGTTTCTATAGCTTCTAAATGAATATATGAATACAAACAATGCTGGTAATGCATGCAGTTGCATATGTTATGTGCCAGTATGGTTTTGGAATGGTAGAAGACATTCCTGAAAACTAAGGTCATATCAATTACTGGACTACAAATGTTAGCACATGGCTGTGTTCTGGCAACAGCTGAATAATTTCCTAATAGATTTCATTGCCACATAGAAGCTTAAAGACACTGATTTCTCTTTTCCTTTAAATACATTAACTAAAAATCAGCAAAGTTATTTAATGAGAGATCACTTAAATACTTTACTCTTCTGTGCTCTATGAAAATATCTTTAATGGGACAATTACCAGATCAAATAACTTCCAGATAACACAGGCCCATCTACATTAAACAAGTATTTCAAAAACAGCCCCAGACAATCATTAGTAGCTGTCAGTATGATCTAGCTTTTCTCTTATGAAAGAAAATGAGCAGCAACACCTTCTGAAAAATTATTTCATGAATAAATGCAGCCATCACACACATTAGTGACTCTACTCTTCCATTCCATATACAAACACATACATGAAAAGAGGGATTACACAGAAATTCATTTTGCTATAATTGTTTCAGCCATTAAAACAGGCACAGAAAAAAATTGAAACAGAATCTGAGGTAAAAAGAATGACTAATTAAAAATACAACTGCTAACTAAGGAAAAGGTTTGTGTTATATGTAGGAACTTGCTTAATGGATTACAATGTGGTTCCACACTCTAAAGCTCTATTGTGCTCTTACTGTGCTCAAAGGCTGTGACGAATTTGTGCAACCTTCCCCAGATCTCAAATTAAGGAAGTATCGACTATTATATTTCCAAGATGACTGCTACTGTGGTTGGGCACTTCATGGTAAAAGCAACCTCACAGAAAAACTGTGGGAGAGGGAAAAAATACTATATCTGATTAGGATCAGAAAGCCAGGTGGAAATACATACAAAAGCTCATAAAAAGAGCAGAGTAACAGGTCACAAATCTTGCTGCGGGAAGGGGAAACTGTTTTCTATTATCTCCTTGCACTTTTCTTCAGTAAACATGTAATTAACACACGCAAAGGAAAAAAGCAGTTGTCTGCCAAAATGTGCTCTGAAAGATTCCACTCATTTCACAGCAGCTGCTCCGGGTAGGCAGCATGCAGGATTTTGTGCTTCACATTCTACCTTTAATATATCTTATATATATATATAAAATCTAACATATTCTAATTATGTTAAAAGAATAAACTAGCTGTGCAGCTTAAGGCAACAGTTATCACAGCTGGATTTGAAGAATGCTAACAACAGCATTTAAAAAAGCAATAGTATCAGATTCTACAAAGCTTTATTAGACATAACAGCATTTTGTACCAGCTTTAGGATTAGAAGCAGCTGTTGAGTTCATTATTAGTGTAAGTAATTTGATTTCTAGAGATATTTTAGACGCTATCACCATCATTTACTATCTCCCACTGGGCTCATGGCCTATGTTTCTTTTGAATATCTAAATAGGGAAAAGTAAAAATATATATATGTGCTTATATCTATTAACCTATCATACATGCACAGTTCTCAAGTATGTACACAATTCTCATGTACATGACAAAAAAAAATGATCTTTAACAAACAGACAAGCAAAAGGCAGACAAAAGCCTTTGATCCTTCATAATTGAAAAGGAACCTTCATCTCCATGTTTTCATTTATTTGCTTCACACACCTGGTGCCAGCTAAGGAACAGGTGTACAGCTATCCATTGGGAATGCTTTACTAAAAGCAAGTGAATGATGCAGCCAATGCAACTTTATTCTTCTATATTTATTCTAAAATTGCCATGGAAACTAGTCCTTTTTTCACGCTTACTGGAAGCAACTCTGGAGTCAATAGACTCATGTTTGCATTTTCACAGAACACAAAAACTGATGAGGGTATCTTAAGTATGTTTCAATCACGTTTGCAAAAGCAAAATGACACAAGGTATTCTACTTCTTTGTAGACAAAACTGTCACGTACTAAAATACTTGTCTTCTTCCTGCTCTCTTTAGCCTCAAAGAGCAGCAAGAGTGCACTAGCCTGTGCATGTGTGCGTGCGTGTTGAAGCCTTTGCTCTTACCAGAGCTGATAGTACATAATCATTTTAAAAGTAATAAGTTATGATCCACCTTCCCCCAATATCTCAGCTGTTGCAAACTTCCTCAAAGTTTTGAGCTATTTAGACACAGAATTTGGATTCTAGACTATCACTTTTCAAATATAATGAATAAACATATTAAATTTCTGATTTTTTGAGGAAATGAGAACGACAGTCCTAATCTATGCTAGTCACACTAAGGACTAACCAGCCTTTCTTCTTTGCAGTAATTTATTAATTTCAGCATATACTCTTGATGTGTTTTTTGTCTGTCTACTTTGGTTTGGGTTTTTGGTAATTATAGTGTGTGTGCATGCAAAAAGAAGGTATTTTACGGTACCAGAAACCATTGGGATTAAAAATAATAACAGGAGTTTATGGGACACAGGCAAGTCAATTCAAAGAAAATACACACAAAATTAAAATCTGAAGCAATTACAAAAATCTATTACTAAATTTAGGTTATTAAACAAACCATTTAGCATTCCAGTACCAACAAGGATTCAACCAGACGCAGGTCTGATTGCACAATGCAGGAATATACATCAATGCATACTTTACCTAGACAACCTAACTGCCCAGAAAACAGGAAGAAGAAACAACATCTGTACAGCACGGCAGTCCTATGCTTACCGAATAGTTAATAAAAGATATTGAAGAGGGATTTGCAACAGAAGACAGAAAGTAACCTAGTGGATTAACTTAAGAAATCCATTTGTGAATGTGTAATACAAGAAAATCAGGTGATACAAAAGTGACGGCTGGTTGTGGACAAAGGAGAAGACAAACAGACACATTGCAGTGACAGAGAGTGTCTGATGCCTTCTTCAGTCATGGTAAGGACCAAAGGTTAAGTCAAGACTACCTTCTACAGAGCTGAAGAAGAGAAGCAACAGAGAATGACTGAAATTAGGTTTCTGCAGCTATGTTTTGAAAAGATCTTAACAGTCAGAAGATATTTAAGATTAGAATGAAGAATTTTTGCATTTTTAAGGACATTAAACTACTGAAGACAGGATAAGAACTTTCATTATCTTGGCAAATTTTCTATAAGTTAGAGACCTACAAGTGTCGCTGTAAGGAACTAAAAGTTACTCCAGATCTACCTTTTACCTGAAGCTATGCAGAAGTTCGCTAAGTTACTGGCATCCACTCCAGAGAATTTTTACTACAAGAATGTTTATTCACTGAGAGGTAGATGGAGACCGCTTCTTTTATACAAGCACTTTCCTATCTTATGCACACACAAGCAGGCTATAGCTGAAGAACAGGATTCTTTGCATTTCAGCAATCACATGGCAGAGCCAAAGGACAGTCTGACAAACCCCCATCAGATGAATTTTAAGTGATGCCCAAAGATTTTTTTTTTAAAAGTAGGCAACCCAGGGAAAACTAGAAATTTTGCTTTGCTGCAGTATTTCTTGAGAATGAGGTAGGGAAGATGAAAACCGTGTCATGCAGTCCTTCCCAGATTCAAAGGGATATTTAAATTAGAAAGGGGATAACGTTTCATGGTAAATGGAATGTGAACTATCAGCCTTGTCGATGCTTATTCAAACATTTAGCTTCATGCAAAATATAACCAGTTGTTTCAATTTGTTTTTACTAGAAATTTGTGCATTATACTTCATTATCAGTATATTAAAATAACATATTTATATTAAAAAACATTTACAGAAACACAGATATTACCAAAATAAATCCATTATCATTTCTCATGTCATTATAAATGCTTAGCAGACCCTGAAATACTTTTTAGTAATTTGACTACTTAGTCATTCTGGCATAAAATCAAAACAAAGCAACCTTTGTAACTCATGCGTGAAATGAGAAACTCCAGATCTCAAAATAAACATGTCTTTTGCCCATTATGTAACATTTTTGTCATGATCTGTATTTTAGGTTTCTATTTAGCTAGCAAATTAAATTACTGCCTTACCCACTGTTACAGCTATGACCAAGATTATTTCATCGCAGGCTTACAACACCGGCACAGACTCTATCATTGAAGGTTTCCTAATTAAGCAATAGCATGACCCCAGATTATTGTGGGCAGATAATAAGAGCATTTCACACACACACAGCCTCAGAGTCTGTATTTTATCAATGGAATAATAGCAAAGAAATTATACTGCAATCAAATAGAATCTCAATAACTTGAGTCCCAATAAAGTATTAATGGTGCCTTGGTGTTTCAAGGATGCATGAAAGGAAGCTGAGCTTTAACTCATTTGAAAACTCTCCAGCTGTCTCAGTGGAAGATACAATTTCATTGACATGGAAACTAAGGCTTTATTTTCTATTCTCCTTCTGAAATTAAAACTATTCAAAAGAATACCATTAATTCTTTTTTCCTGGAGAAAGAAAGAGAAGTGAAAGCAGGATAGACTATTGTGTGCTGTACCTCTGCAAAGGCAAAAAACATTTTCTGATCCCTGATACTGCAAGACAGCTACATCAACACATTCCTTCTCATGGACCTTGCGTACTACTGACTACAGACCTGTGGCTGTTTTGCTTACTTTTTTAGTCGTCAAGCACTATTCTCTACTTTTCTGTAGAAAAGAAAGATTTGTAACAAATCTTTGTTACAAGACCTATAATTTCAAATGTCTGTTTATCTAGAAATCTGGAAAGAGATTATTCAGGCATTTTTCTTCAACAGAGTGAACTACAAGTTCTCTTAGGCTTGGTGATTTCCAGCTCAATGGCCTCATTTCCATTAGCCTATTCCACTCCCCTCACCCCCACCTGCATTTTCATTGGCTTTATTGAATACAGAGGCAAAATATTCATCAATTTGAGGAGGCATACCTGGATTATTTTTTATCTTGATTGATACTTCATCATACATCATGTGCCATTGCCACAACTTCTTTGTTCTACTTATACAGTCAAAAACTTTTTGTTAAATGTTTGAATTACTTCGCTAGGTCTCACTCAACTTGGCAAATCTCATTTTATCTTTACATTTTCTGGCCCGTGAGAGACAACATTGTTAATAAAGCCTTCTTCCCTCTTTCTAGACTCTATTTATTCATATAGTGTTTCTGGAGCTAATAATTCACACTTTCCTACTGGTCTTTTCTTCTTAACTTTGATATACCTTCTTAAACAGTTTTTATTCTTATGATTGAAATGAATTGCTGGCTTCCTCTCTGTTGACACTGGCCAGCCTCATCCATTCAGCTAACTTCACTAATTAATTCCCATAATTTCCCGAACTCTGCCTTCTCTGAAATCAAGACTCTTATCTGCTGGCCTACTTTCCATTAAGGTTGAAATGAATGGAAGGTTAAAAAAATTGTCTTTCAATCTAAGATACTTTCTACAGCCAGCTCCTCTCTGATTGCCTTATTATCTAAAGCTAAGCCTAGAATAGCATCATCTCTGACTGCATTAATGACTGCTTCATGAAGAAGTTGACTGCATGAAGAATATCTAATGATGGCCACTGGTCTTCAAGTCTTTAATTGCAAATTATGTCTTCTCAAGATAAAATTTCTTGTACTGTTAATTTCCCTAACAACATTAGAGAAATCTCCATTGCTAGCTAAAGGCAATCTCAGTAGTTTACTGCAAGCAACAAAAAAAATCTCTTTTGGGGCCATTCTTCCCCTAAAACATTTTATACTAAAAGTTCTGTTTTATCTTATTTCCAGGACATTTTTAGCAAATAATTGTATTTTTTATTTATTTTAATTTACTTCAATTATTTCATTTTCAAGCCCTGCTATTCTACATGCTATTCTTACAATACTAACTTCTTTGAGCATTTTGCTATACTTGACTGGCCATCCTTGATCCATTTCCAAGGGAATCTCACACTGCCATTTTTCTTTAGTGTCTATCGGACTTGGCCTCCTGGGTCCCTGTGCAGTGCTCAACATTTCCTTGCTTCTATGTTTTACAGTCTACAATATAAACATAATGTTTCTTAATCTGAGAACATTTTTAAATGGTGTTTACCCAGCTTTTAAAAACCATTTACATAGTTAGATTTTTTAGAGTCAAGTTTTTATGCAAATAAAATGGTCTGTGTACACAGGTGGACTTTTTGCATACAGAAAAACCTGGGGAAGAAATATTATGTGTGCAGGTATACTGAGAGAAAAAAGGGAGACAAACTATCTGGAATCTTACACATTACTGGTTACACATAGGTTTTTACGGGCAATATATATTTCTACAAATAATTCCGTATGCAACTAATTTCAGTACAAAGAGAACACGGCATTTCTTAATAAGTAAATGTTGAAACTGTTAAATAAGTATGCCACAGTCAGTCTCTGTTTTGAAGCTAGCATATGGCATTAACAGAACATACAATCATTTGTGTGTGTTGGGTGGGTACAGATCTGAATCCCATGTCATATTTTATAATCACACATTATATAAATCTAAAAACTTTTTTGAAACACTGAAGTTTCAAACTTCTGCAAGAATTGTGTGGTTTAAGTTAGGTTTATCTTCTATTTAATGATGCTCTAACAGACTGTACTATCTGCTTGAAAAACTAAGTGGGGAAAGGTTGTACACTGATTAAAGAATGCACAGAGCAGGAAGGTCTACAGGAATAGGAATGAGAAAATCTGGGTTCTGTCTGTGGTCTGAAACAAATTTTGTGGATGATCCCGGACGATACATAACTGCTGTAGGTTTCAGTTTTCCAGTGAGGAAAATAGGAAAAAAACTGATCTGTTATGATGCAGACAGACATATTTAATCATGTTTATGAACCTTGGCTTTTTGGATTTAATACTCTGCTTAAGTATAGTGTATAAGCCCTATTGCTGGTCATTATCTCTTTACTTAATTAAAAGTGTTTGCAATCCTAATAATACTTTTCCTCATCATTATACAACAGTTGGACAATGTAAACTCAATCAAATACCTGTTCTCTGCATCTATTGATCCTCTCAGACAACAAATCTGAATTAGTCCTTTCTTCATCAAGCTCAAGTTCCAGGTGAGATAACTTGTCCTAAGTGGAACAAACAAAAGTAATTTCAACATATTAGTCTCCCATCCTCTTCAGACTGCTACCAGGTCATTCTTCCATAAACTTCAAAGACTTAGACTGTCTGAAAGGAAAGACTTGAAAAGTGAAATGCCTCTGAATACATGCAGAAATTCTAGAAAAAAAAGATGGTAGTAGATAAGCCTCTGAAAATAAACTTGCTTGTTTGATAGAAGTAAAACAGAACTTTTTTTTTTTAAATCAATTCTACCAGTTTTAAGAAAATAAGAGAAATTCTGTAATTAAAACACTTGTTTCTAGAAACACTTTTCAGATTTTCCAAGTAACAACATACATTTGAAAAATTTCTTTTCAATAATCAGAACATATGAGTACAGTACAATGATAAAAAAGTGCTTATGGAAGTCAAATTTGGGCTTAATTGAACTGAACAATTAAGCTAACCCGATAACAACTTAGAAGTACGATGTTATTTAGGCTCCTGAAATGAACTTATATTTAATGCTAAATAGAACTCCTAAATACTTTTGAAGGTCTGGGTGAAGGGTCTATGAATGAAAATATTCCAGTTTTGCCTGATGAACTCTAGATGAAATTAATTAAAAAGAACTTCCGTTTGTCATCAGTTAAAGAAAATAATGAAAGAACACTTACAATTGCTATTTAGAATGCATTATGCTGTAGTAGATTTGCTAACAGATCACCTTCAAAATACTTTAGAATAATTCTTGCATTACTACTGCAGGGATTTTCTACCACATCAAGTTAATTTGTTTCTTCCCAAGCAGAATGCATGTAAAATAACTAAATGATTCTAATCAGTTTAATAAAATACCACTCCTTAGAAATGGCTTTTACCTCCATTAATTTGATTTGCCTTGCCCGATCATCTTTCAAGTGGTTTTTAGCCTCCAGTTCATATTCTAAGCCTCTCACAGTCTGTTCCAGCAGCTGAGTTTTTGTAATTGCCTCATCCTGAGCTCTCTGGTGGTCCCTCAAGTTTTCTTCCATAAGATGCATCTGAAACAAAAAGAATCACAATCATATGCTCTATACTATGCTTTTTATAAATAAGTGATATCTGCAAAGGGTATTACAAACAACAGATCTGGAAAAACAGACCATAGTATGATAGGAATTACATAGAGCAATGTGTTTTTCACAGTAACTTTTGTTTCATCCACAAGATGGCACCAACCAAAGGAACTTGGATCAAAGTTGATACTGTAGAGGTTCTGAGGCTCTAAAGATGCCTTGAACAACATGTTCTACAATCACAGTTATACATAGTCATATTTTTTATTTATTCATTTTTACCCAGTTACAGCCAACCAAAATTTTTACACCTTTGTAAATGGTTATATCTTTGGAACTTTTCCAATACCATTCCTTTCCTTTCCAGACACCAATACTTCAGCTTTTTCATGCTTATTTTTGTAGTGTCTGAGGCACTTTGATTACATTATATCAATGATATAATTGCTAACATACCTATGTCTAATAAATATAGCAGGGATATCTGCTGAGAAAAGAAGCTTCCTATTCTAGTCACAATGTACACTCAATAAAACTATCTAAAGACTTCATAAAAAAATATTAGTAGTGGGTGGGTTTTAGGTTTTGGTTTTAGGCGAGATTGTGATGCTTCCTTATGTTTGTAACTTAATTTGTGACATGTCTATAATATGTGATCAGAGGTTTCTTCTTCAGCATGCATTCTTCCTCAGTTTGGTCAAGTGCTGATTTTAGTGATGAAGCTAAACTAATGTATTAGTGACTGTTACAGAATTTGCTATCTATTGCTAAGTCCTAACAACAGCAAGTCAGACATCTGCAAAGTGCATGATCTGGTGAACAGCTAATAAGTGCAGAGATTTGTATGTTAATAGAAGTATCTTATATGTATTTAACATTTCAGAATGACATTGGATTGACAACTCTTAAGATGGGAGCCTTTTATGTATCTACAGAGAACCTATAAGAGAGGCAGCAGCAATGAAGAACTCCCATGTTGCCTTGCCAGAATGTTTCAGTTTTACTGCGGCTCCTAGAACAAGAAGATGCTCTTGTAGCCATGATCAGTACAGTCCTCAGCTTTTAATGAGACTCTCGAAAAGAATATTAGGTGTGCTATGACACCTACCCAAGAGGATCTTGATGGACAACAAACTCTTTTGCATATACTGTGAATAGCAGGACTATCTATTTGTACCTCTTGTTAAACACAAGAAGACAAAGACAGAATAAAGATTTTCACTTGTCCTGAATGTTTAGTCTCTCTAGAAAAATCTACTGTTTAACCTGCCTTTTCTATCATTTCAAATTTTGCTTCCTCTTCTGCAGCTAGTTGCCATATTACAATTTTAATGCTCTAGCAGTTTAAATATTGCCTTGTGAAGATGTAGAATTCCACAGCCAGTAATATTTTGCCCTTTTCAGAAGTGTTTTGATTGTCTTTTTGTCAAATAATTAAGGTTTACTTTTTTCTGTGTGTTTTTCTGGTAGTTATATAACACTAGAAGTATTTTTCGTAATAGTTATAAACATATAGTGCACATTTACATAAACATATAGATTTTTATATATCATATATCATTATATCTTTTGTTCAAGAGGTTCACTTTCATTTATTCAATTTAAGAGCCATGTTCTTAATATCCTGGTTTTATCTCTCACAGTTCATTGCGACTCTTCAGCTCTTTACAGAAGCTCTCCATCCTTGGATGGAATAAATACAGAAGGAAGAATCACAGAATCGCTGAGGTTGGAAGGGACCTCTGGAGATCATCTAGTACAACCCCCCTGCTCAAGCAGGGTCACCTAGAGCACGTTGCACAGGATTGCGTCCAGGCGTGTTTTGAATATCTCCAGAGAAGGAGACTCCACAACCTCTCTGCGCAACCTGTTCCAGTGCTCTGTCACCCTCACAGTGAAAAAGTATTTCCTCATGTTCAGATGGAATTGTCTGTGTTTCAGTTTGTGCCCGTTGCCTTGCGTCCTGTCGCTGGGCACCACTGAAAAGAGTCTGGTCCCATCCTCTTGACACCCTCCCTTCAGATACTTGTACGCATTGGTAAGGTCTCCCCGCTCAGTCTTCTCTTCTCCAGGCTAAACAGGCCCAGCTCTCTCAGCCTTTCCTCATAAGAGAGATGCTCCAGTCCCCTAATCATCTTAGTAGCCCTTCGCTGGACTTGCTCCAGTAGTGCCACATCCCTCTTGTACTGGGGAGCCCAGAACTGGACCCAGCACTCCAGATGTGGCCTCACCAGAGCTGAGTAGAGGGGGAGGATCACCTCCCTCCACCTGCTGGCAACACTCTTCCTGATGCACCCCGGGATACCATTGGCCTTCTTGGCCGCAAGGGCACATTGCTGCCTCATGCTTAACTTGGTGTCCACCAGCACTCCCAGGTCCTTCTCCACAGAGCTGCTTTCCAGCAGGTCAACCCCCAACCTGTACTGGTGCATGGGGTTATTCCTCCCCAGGTGCAGGACCCTGCACTTGCAGGGTAGAAGGTAGAATAACACACAGGAACTACACTTCCACTTCTGTTACTGTTCTGTTAAATTAAATGTAAAAAAAGCTTGTTAAGGGAAGAAGGAAACAGAAGTCCTGAGTTGGAAAAATCAAACTATTAAAATACTCTTTATACAGAAAACATCTGTGGCCAGCATATTCTCATAGCTTTTCCAAGTGCAGAACAAGTATACGTAGACCTTTAAAAGACTGGATTGCTTTTATGGCAGAATTTACATGCTAAAAGGCAGACACTTCAAGACTGTGGCTGATTCTTGGTTGCACAGACAGCTTTGTCATTTAAATCTGCAACTTGGCTCCCACAAAGAAAGAAGAGAATGTATGTCAACTCTTCTAAAAGATAGAGACAGGCTTTGGTTTTGTTTGTTTCTAAATAACTGCTTGTCTTTTTCTAATTCAAGGATATTTCCACATTCTAAACTCCTTCAGCACTGAACATTAAAAGAGCAACAGATCATTAATGGAACCCTTGTCATATCACTTTGATACATTCATTTGTCAAACGCTCTGCACTTATCCATCCACCCACTATTCCATCCAGGAAACCCCATTTCCCTAGCAGAAGTACCACAGTGATGATCATCACGAAGAATGAAACACAAAAGCACACTGATTGAGATCAGTCTTCCCTGATGATACACATCACATGAATCTTTGCTATCACAATCACACAAGAGCGTGATAGCAAAGATCCATCATCTTAAAAATTATCTGAGCAGAATTCTAGGTCAAAGGCTAAAATATGTCATTGAACTTATGAGCCATTACCTCATCCTGCATTTTCATGGTTGTCAGGCGTGATTTTTCTACCTCAAGGTTTTTTTCTTTTAATTGTCTCTGCAGTTCTGCAAGTTCCCTGCGATTTTTCTCCTTGTAGTCATCAAGCTGGTTCTGAAACTCCAGAGCTGATGTTCTTGAGACTTCTACCATTACAGCCATCTGGGAAAAAAGCACGTATAAAACACAGAGTGGTATAAAAGATCATGTTTAATATACCAAAGTGTTTTTTCTTCCAGCTTCTCCTATGTTCAACCCAAAATTCACCATTTGAGAATACTATCAAACTTGTGCACAAACAAATGAATTTCTGTGTAGAAGTGCAAAACCACAAAATGCTAAGGTTATTTTCTAACAGAATGTATGGCCAGACTATGCTCTTTTTGTCTGTCAGCAGTTCTTTCAGTTGGCTGACATAATGAACTATACTTTCACGCTTTAGGATATCAATATCAAGTTGTATGTTTTACACACAGATGGCAAAACTAAAGCTCTAATACAGTAGCAATTTGAGGAATCAGCTGTAAAACAGTGACATCCAGCTGACCAAGAACTGACTTTGATCTGTAGTATACACTGGAACTAAGCTCAAATCTGGAATCTTGTTTTAACAAAACAGAACTGTTTTACAACAGTATTTTGAGATAGCAGTGTTCCAACTACTGTTCCAGTCCTGAAAGCTTTTATTGATAGTCTCCAGGTTAAAGAAACTAATAGCAAAGTTCACATTTCACTTCCTTTTACATGTAAAAATACCCCAAAACTTATTTTGCAATTTGGCAGCTCATTTGCTTCTGTCTGTTAGATATTTAATCTCCTGCAGCCTCTTTGGAATGCACTCATACCTCCTCCTGTAACTTTTCAATGGTCTTGTTTAGTTGCCATCGTTCATTTTCCATTTCATTCTTTATCTTCTTCAACTGTTTCTTCTGGTAAGTTTCATCTTTTAACTGCTCAGTTAACTGTTGTCGTTCCTGTGAAATACAACTAATGTTCTCCTGCAGTGGATTAAAAAAAAATATATATATATATATATACAAACACACACACACACATATATACACTTATATACACACACACTTAAATGTACACCCTCTTTTCCAATATATTAAAGAAATGTTATATAACACACTGCACAGCAGTAATACTAGCAGCTGTCATAACTTGAGTACAAACCTAAGTTGGAAAAATAAAAAAGTTTATGGACTTAGAGTTTGTTAAGACAAACATTTTTTAGTGATGCAGTGCTTTATCCTTCCTATAAACTTCTGAATCTTGCAGCATTCATAGGATATAAGGTAGTCCATTTTCATGGTTCTATTGCATGCAAAAGCATACATTCATCTGCAGTTGCATACATGTTGGCAAATCTTACCTTCTACACAAGCTTCAATACTGATTTCAGGTTTCTTATTTTCCTATGTGCCCCCCTTTAATTCAGTCTTAAAGGATTTCCCAACAAAATACTCTTCCTAGGCTAAAAAAATAAATAAATAAATAAAATCTGTTCCTACCATGAGAGAGAAGTGAGGATTTTTTTCCCCTTGCTGTGCTTCTATAGCACCCAGAAGCTCTATTCAGGATGATGTCCCACTGTGATAGGCACTGTGCAAACAGAACTTTCTAGCAGAGATCCCTCCCCTTCCTGAAGGGACATCTCACATTAATGTTCAAATAAGACCTCCATATCTGGATTAAATTTTGAATGATCTGCAGAGCTATGCTCTATGTTCATCTCTCAGGAGCTCCAGAACACTACGTATACAAACAGACCAAATGTTTCTGCAGTCATGCTCAGGATGTTTAAGAATTTGGCACCTCTCAGCTTCTAAATCCTGCCCATCAGCAGGAGAACTGACTGTCACTAGTTCATTCCAGTGCAAGTAAGGCAGGTTGGCTTATAGCTGCACGGTGGGACCCTCACCTCTTCCTTCTCCCTCCGTAAAAAAATACCTTCATGGCCCTACTCTAAATAGATATTACAAGGTTAAAACACAGTTTGCTTTTATCAAGTCGGAGAATCACCATGAAACTGACCAAAACCAGACGACAGACACTTTAAATTGTTCAGACAGAAAAATGTAAAAAAATGAAAATAGTCATGAATTGTAAAAGCATTCCAAAATATAGCTTTAAAATTTAATTCTGTTTTTAGAAATGCAAAACTCTGCTGAATATCTAATACTCATGCTGTTTACTTTATTATATTTAAAAATACTTTAAATGTGAAAGCACATTAGCATTTCTGTAGGCATTGTAGATTATAATCTGAAATAAAACTGTACTGTTACAAGAGAAAAAGAATGCTGTCGAATGTTAAAAGGTGAAGTATTTTTAGATTTTTGTTATCTCTTACATTCCTGTATTTCAGTATTTTTAACCCATTAACAAATGCATCTCTGATACAAACAGGAGTTAAGGGCAAATGCCAAAGTAGTAGACACATAATCCTAAAATATCCTGGGGGCTACTAGATGCTGTTCTGCAAAGCCTAATTCTACCACAGAATTAATTTAGCTGACACCACAGGTTTTTAAGAACCTTGAAAAGGTTCGGCTTTAGCACTTCAGTGCTAAAAACTGCTGAAATCCTGGGACCCTGCTAATGTGCCATATTCCAACAGGCTATAAAAACCTCATATGCTCCCCTCTATCAGTCTTTCACAGATCATTTAACTTTACAGTTTGTTTACACATCCTTCAGAAACAAACTGTGCAGACACAGATCAGTGAAATACATTGTGGCAGAATAATGGTGCTGGTGGGAAGTTATTCTGCATTTGCAGTTTGCTGAAAAGGGAGGTAAACATCAGAGCTAATCTGGTCACTCTCTGTACTTCAGAATTATCAACAAAAATCAGTCACTGATATCAGATAACATTTCTTCTACCAGCTAGGGCAATTACCAAATTAATAATAGATGTGAATAATTACAGCATTTATAGGAGCCAGTAAAGAGGTGGTATGACACAAGCACCTCAATTTTCATTAGGTCACGTCATGCTAACTTTTGCCTTATTTTCAGATATGTAGCAGACTGAGACCACAGAGTTTGAAATTCAGCTTTTTCTCCTCTGGGTTATATTCTGGCATCCTGAAAAGAAAATGTTTACTTTCCACACATTGCATCTATCTGTTTCCATTCTCATTTTATTTTCAGTTTATTACTGAGAAGGATGGGAAAATCAGTCCTAAGCACATTACTAAAAATTAAAGACACTAAATTTTTAATTGTAATTATTCTAATGGAAAATGCAATTCCCCAATAATCAACTTTTTCCAAGAGGAAAATGTCAGTTTTGCTAAATTTATTTTTAGTTTGTTCAATAACAAACTGACAGCAGCAATTTTGTTTCACAGTATCATAGGATCTGAAGTTCAGGTGCTTCATGCTCTCATTCTCCCACATCTGTTAAAATCTCTCGTGTCCCTCTCTCTCTCGTGATGCACCAGTATCTGCTGAGCCATTTGACATGCAATAGGAGTCACAGGACTAAGCATTTCCTGGGCCCAGGAGAGATCCTATCACCCTCCAGCCTCCCCTTCATTACATTTACTAGTGACTGGAGAATGCAAAGGTTTCTCTGTGTATGGATAGAAGTATGTGGCTGAAAAAATACACACGATTGTTTTTTCTCTCTGAGACCAACAAATTATTAATGCACAATCAGCTGGTTGATGTGCACACTGAGCACAATTATGCTCTTTGGAAAAGTGTGTAATAGCCAATCGTTCTCTGGGCTTGATGAATTCTACTTGGCTGGAAGTGGTGGGTTTTCCCCACAGTTCTGCATAATTTTCTTCTTATGATCTATTTAATAGGTGTCCATACTAAGATCTGTATTATTTAGCTAGCAACCAGGCCACCAAATCATTTATTTTTGAAGTAACAAGATTACCACCGAAGTATGACAACATCCTAGCTGTTTTGCTAAAATGTAGCCAGCTGATAACTTGATAACACATGTGTAGGGTACAAATATTCCCAATGAAAACTGAGCATTGCAATAGAAATGATCTTGTTCTAATAAAAACCATTTTATACTACAACGGACGCTACTGTAGTCCTGCAATAGCATGGGAAACAGCATGTCTTCCGCAGTTTCTGATTGACAAACTAGGACATGATATTTCTCTGTTCTAGATAAGCTGATAAAAAAAGAAAAATACTGATAAAAATTAGCATGTCTAGCCTAACATACTTGAGAAAGATGCTAGAAACAACTGAACTTCTATTTATGTCATTTTTCTTAAGTATTAAAAAGGCTGATGAAATGAAAATCTTGCTACTGACTATACAAACATTTCAGTTTCCTCAGTTTCTAGCCTTTGGATGTACTTTACAGAATTTCAATATTTGAAATTTGGAATATCCTATAGGACAACTTGAACAGTCAACTCAAGTTGAGTATAACTCCTTGAATACTGTTTTCCTTGAATACTGTTAACTGGAATTGACTGGCCTTTCAGTTACAACGTAACCACAACTCAAAGTCAACAGTTTGTCAGTTGCCAATTTAAAACCAATCCGTACTTGCAATCAATTATTTTGTGAAGAAGCTTAAGTGTTATTTCAGTGCAAGTAGCCTAACTCTACAGCAGTATTTCTCAATTTCAGGTCAGTGGGCAGTTAGTCTAGAAGACAAGGAGCCATAAAACAACATTAAAATACACCCAACATTTCCACATACCCAAAAGAGGAAAGAAAACAAAATAGAGAAAAAGAGAGTGGCAAATCAAAATTCAGTGTTCAGTCTAATTTTTGTTTTCGTAGTAGCCAAAAAGTTACTATAGTACTTGCATTATTTTTTCCAAACAGTATTAGTTGAATATTCTCTTTACAAAATTAAGAATGTCTTTTAATTGATAACTGAACATTAAAAATGCATTTCAACTGAAAGTGCTTCACAGCACTATCTCTATTTGTCTACAGTTATTTAGCACAACAAAGACATAACTTTCATACTTTCCACCCACGGAAAGAATGCTATATTCTGATCATTTAATTTAACAAACACAGAATACTTAGCACTACTATTCAAAATGTTGGTACAGTTAACATTTTTTTAAAATATATTGCAGTACCATGTGTTCTACAGTTAAGTTTCATAACAATTACATTTAAATATTTTCTTTCCTAACAAGTTCTCAAGAAACTTCCAAAAGTGTTCTCAATGTTGCAAAGATTTTAAGATGTAATTCATTTTTTTTGAACAGCAGACTACAAAGAGGAGACTATCACAAAATAAGTTATAATTCAGGGGTTATGATACTTTTTAAAAGTGTTTGAGCATCATAAAATTGCAATATATACCAAGGTTGATTTTGGACAAAATCATTAAAACTAATTGTCTATGATAATCACTTATGTGTACTGCAGCTTTAACTTTTCTGAGTACAGCTCTGGTTTGGAGGAGGAACAGATTTGGCTATGTTTACTGTAACTGTTTCAATTCTATTCACATTTCCACTGTCTTTATGTTAATCTATCATTAAAAGTTATTTGCATTACATAAAAAGCAAGATGGGCCAGTCAGGAATTAAGTTTCCACTGCGATAAACATCATTACTGTGCCAGAGTTTGTGGTCTAAACTGTCAAAGGTAACACAAGGCTAAATCAACCTACTGCAGAACATTGTTCATAAAAACAAGCACAACTCTAAAGATAGAAAGGCTGAATTGTTCCAAACCAAAGGCACCGCTCATTACATCCTGAAGTCCGTTACTGCTTGCATCCGGTGGACATGAGTAGTGTAGAATCAGAAATGGAGGACTAAACTTGGTGTGTCAGAAATTTGGCATAACTCTCATGTAAAGTGGTATGACAGACTTTTTTTTTTAATCTGTCACCTTTCTTAACATTCTTTAATTTGGAGAGCCAGCCAGGAGGCAGCAAAATTTGGCAGGAGGCCTGGAGGGCAGGTGAACAGAAAGACAAGAACATACTTTTCAAGCACCTTGGTCCAAAGCTAGTCAAGAGCCAGGAAATATATGTGGTGCATTGGTTCATGGTGTGTAGGAATATCAACTTGCTAGACTGTGAAAAAGGCGGTTCTTTGAGCACAGGGCTAAATTCAAGCTACTGATGAGCAATGAGCCATCTGTTGTGCCTGTACAGACTATCAGTGAAACATACAATCAAATTTGGAGAACCAGTGAGGTAGAACAGATAGAGATTTTAAAAGAAAAAAAATAATCATGGATGAAACAAGAAATTCCAACTATTTACTTTCAAAGAATGTCGGATTTAAAGCATCATTTTGTAGAAATAAAATATCCTTATGTGTACTGTTACCACCTTATATTCTTGAAGCTGATATCATTTTAAAGACATAAGATTATTCTTTTTTTTAATGCTGTTTTTTCATTTTACTATAATTAACTGAACAATACAATTTTCCCTTGATTTATTATCCACTGGTAGCCAAGTTTCATTTTCAAAATTCTAAAACAGTAATGTAAAACTTGTGTTGCGGACAACAAGAAAAAACATCCCTTCAATTAAAAAAAGTTTCTGGCAACATGTATAACCTTATATTTGTGTCTGACTTGTCTAATGGAATCATTTAAAAACTCTGCTTCTAGAAGCAAAAGCAGGGGAATTTTAAACTATCTAACACTGCAGAAACAAATGCTTTTACAGTACATGTAAAAGGCGAATTATGAAGTTTGCACCTTTTAAGTTTGCACCTTTTTCAGATACAGGATATGATGTCAACAAGAGGAGTTATAGGATTTATTCACATTTGTTTCCTTACTAAATACATCTGAATTTTCACCCTATCTGAATCCTTCTGTCTTTACCCCTACACAGTGTTGCCAACATCCCTTTCCACTGCTCTGAAAGCGCCATGCTCTCCACACTACTCATTTCAGGGCTAATTTAGGAGACAGCATATCCTTCCCTGGATCCTGAGTAGAGGAAGGACCAAGGTGAAAACAGGACTTCATACACAGTTTCAGAGGCTACCAGTCCTTATGATAAGCACTAAATTTCTGTGGTTTTGAGATGAACTATACCAGTTCCATGCAACATTTGCAAATAAGACAAGTTCATAAAAATAAAACAAAAAGAGAAGCCGCTTTGCTGATCTTTGTGTCTCCTACTTATATTTTAGTTCATATTCAAGTACCCCCTTTCTTTCTCTTCCATTTAACTAGCTACCTGCAACACAGCCAGAGTTGAATGATCATTCAAAATTATAAAACAGATTTATAAAACCCTAGACAGTTCATTTTGTGATTCATCTCCCTCAAATTTCTCTAGATCCATTAAAGGGAAAAAAAACTTCAGCAAGAAAACAATTTTAATCAGATGACGCTATGCTTTAACACTGCAGTGAGACTGGGACTTACAGGAAAGGTACTTCAAAAAGAATTAGACTTTATTCTGCAGAAAGTAATGGTGACTCAGGAAAACATATAGGAAACTTTAAATGCAAATATTCCAAGTTTGCTCTTGCCCTGACCTGCATATCTTCTAGCTGGCTTTCCAAAGACTTCTTTAACACCACCAATTCTTTTTCCTCGTTTCCAGCATGTTCCAAAGCTTCTTCTAATTGTTGCTTCTCTTCCTGCAATGATATGATTTGATGTGTTCAGAAATAGTGGTAAGGCCTTTAATCTGACATCATAAGACCTACAGTTAACCAGTACCATTTAAGTAGTGCATGCAAAACTGCAAATACTTAGCAATACATTCACTGGCTTCCTTGTACTTCCCATTTCCAGATATCCACATGACACAACTCTCACTTATGAACTGACCTATAAACTATGCTCACTGTTGCATATCATTGACATACCCATTTCCATGCTGAGACTTGCTTTTACACTGCTTTTCACGAGAGAAATCTTTCCTATAACTTGTCAGTAAACTGCATCTTGCTTCTTGAAAACCAAGGCTTTGCTCAGCTTTCTAAATGACATTGCCCATCCTCTTACTTTTCAGCTTTGTTCTTCTACAATGTGTTGACCATATCACAAATAGGAAGAAGACTACTTCAGGGGCTTTTTTTCTTGACGTACCTCATATCTCTTTATTTTTTCCTTTGCTGTATCTTCTTCTCCTTTCATATTATTGATTTGGTTGTACAACTCTTTAATTTTACTCTCTAGCTCATCAACTGTTCTCTTCAACTGTTCGTTTTCCTCAGTCAGCTCCTTGACTTGATTTTGTATACTATTTCGCATCTCTTCCGCAGCATTTCTTTCACTCTCAAGGACAGCAGCACTCTAGTAAAAATAAATTATGCAACGTTAAAAAAAACACAAAAATAACTGATGTTGTTTCCCAGCACAAGTTTCACCATGGCACCACAGCAAATACAAATAGGATATAATGTTAAATTGTCAATAAAGAATTAACGTTAAAATATGTATGTATTAGAAACCTGTATCCTTATTCAGATTACTGTGGGAGAATGAACAAAGAACTTTTTTTTTTCCTCATGCATAGGTACATGCTAAAGTAACACACAACCTCTGTACAGTCTCGTGTCTCTCATCCACATATTCTTACCTTAACATCTTCCTTTTTATTGCCCTAGAATATTTTCATTATCAAATCCCATTCTTATGTATTTCCAGGCGACCTAACAGATATCAAGAGCCGTGTGGGCCTTTAAGGTGGCCAAGCACCAAGGCACTGCCCTTTACATCCACGCAACTATTTGTGGGGCTGCGCAGCGAATCAGCTCTAAGGAATAGAACCAGTTGGTTTTTTTTAAACATACAAAGAAATCTTTCCCCCCTCAAAAGGGAGGAAGGGGGATGCTTACCAGAAAAATGCCACAACCCGTCCCAAAACACGGTCCCACAAACTGCTGTGCGAACACAGCCGAGCAGAAGGTGAACGGGCAGGAACAGGCTGGGAATACCTTACAGGGGTATTGGTGCAGCTCTATCTGCATAGTGTCCAACCACCACTTTGGGGCTGTACTTATTCAGAAGAAGTTCTGCTTGGTTTTCAGTTGCTGTCTGAGGATGAAAGGAGTTCAGCTACTGAGTTCAATTCGTGTTCAGAAAGATATGCTTTGTATATTTTTTCAGAAACTGAAATCAATATACAGCACAAAGACAAAATTATAATAAACTATTCATCACATGGTTTATCACATGTGCAGCACGTAACTTTTCCAAGCTAATCATCACCTTAGTCTCACCACTTAACCTCCCTAAAACATGCCCTACCATTTAAAAGGCTCTGCTTTCCCCTAGTTACAGTTAAATTTGATGCTTAAGTACTATTGTGGAACCCATGAAGGAAAGTATGTTTATACTGTTACACTATACTATATTGCTATACTAAAACACTGACTTCATATGTACATGTAAACATTTATTTCTGTGGAGTAAAGAGCTGAAAGGATCTAATCTCTGCTCTTCATTGACTAGTCAGTCAGAATTCCCTCCAAAGGAGGGGGAGATAAAATCTGAGATAAAGTTTGTAGTTCTTGCTCCTTGGCATTCAGGATCTGCTCTGAAGTAATCCTCTGTACGAGATCTAGTTCTCACATACAGACCACTGCCTTCTGCATTAAGACCTTAAAGAAAATAAGCACACTAGAACTACCACGTAGGTCAGTCCAGACTAGATCGTCTCCAACAGCAGCCACAGCACGTGCTTATGGAAGAAAGAATAGGAAGAACTATGGCACAAGAATTTCCCTGTTGCATCCTCCCAGCTCCTACTGTTTTTTCTGTCTGAATGCATCATCCATTAGTTTCTCTAATCCTTTTTTGAATCCATTTATACCTTTGGCCTCGACAGCATCTGGTGGCAAAGGGTAATTATCCATTAATTACTGAAGCATAGCATTTCTGCATGTGAAATCATGCTTACCTGTGTAAAAACAAAATAAATAATTTGGTGCATCTTTGTAACTAACTATTTTGTAAAATATTTGATGGAAATATGAAAACCACTTTCCAGTTATGTTACTTGTGATTGTAGCTCCCAATTCTTCTCTCCCTCCAAAACAGGCTTAAGCAACGTTATATAAGAGGCTGTTTACAAACTGTGCCCTCCCTAGATTGTTTTCTAGCAAGCAACAGCTTTAAAAACATGCAAATTAGTTTGAGAGAGCAGTAACTCAGCGAGCACTCAGACTGTCTACAGGGTCAACAAACTCATACGAAAACTGGCAACATAAGCAGGCTGACAAGTTCCAGTCTTTTGAAAATACTGAAAAAACTTGTTTTTTCTGAGTATACAACTGCTTAAAAAGCTCTGAAATAGATCTCTTTTGATGCTTTAAGTTCTCACATACTTTTCAATAGCAGTTATATATTCCTTTAATTTTTGCTTTTTGCATACTGCGCAGTTTTACTAATTAGCAAGCACTCCACCAGTGGCTCCTTTTTGTCTCCTTTCCTGGTTTTGGAGTGGAGTGAAAGCAGCCGGGGCAGGCTGGGGAGCTCAGCGACAGGAATGTTGATTCGTCTGTTCTTTTTCACCCAACCGCCTACGCAGGCTGCACCGGAGGCGAGCACCACCGCAGAGCCATGCTGTACCTGACCAATCCAGCACCTCATCTGCCACATTTCACGCTACTTTCCCCACACAGGAAGCACTGTTTACTCAGAATAAAGCACACACACATGCATAAAATACAAACAAACAAAACCCATGCATACACACATATATTTAACTGAACAGGTTCAAAATTAAGTTCAGCCTACACTGATGCAGTCATATATAGAGATCTGCTCCAAACTGTCTTTTGCTGTATGCATCTTAGGATACCATCCAAGCCATTCTAATTAAACTAAACTGGTATTCTTTCATCTCCTTCATTATGCATTTCAGTAAGTTAGTGAGATGCAAGCTGAACTTTTGTAAAAGGTAGCAAAGTATAAAGAGCAAGTTCCAAGTACTGCCTTCGCTAACCTTCCTTAAAACCTTGGAAATAAATTGGGTGTATAAGTACTATCTGCCTGAAGTTCCAGCTGCCTGTGCGACCAGCACTTAATCAGCAGATCTCCACAGGTCTCTAATGACCTTGGCATTTTTACAAGGATTATACTTTCACATGAGTGAACTGTTCCCAAACACATTCTCTGACATATTAAGTACAAAATTCCTTTCTTTTACCCTAATAGGCTATGTCTTAAAAGGTACCAATAAAGTATATATGCACGCTTCTTCAAGATGCTAGGAAAACTCTGTTAGTATATATAGGAAGCTTTATTCTTAATTGTAATTGAACTGTGGACATTTTTCTTACATAGCTTGAGAGTAGGAGAATTTTTCTTCAAAATTCAAGTGTTGCAGTACAATATTATTTCATCATTTTTTAAACCTGTTCTGGATGAGATTGAAAAGAAACACAGGAGCATCTATCCTATCAGTTTACCCTAAGACAGTAGTACAATACACACAACGAATGGAGAATCACCTTCTGAATATCATTCAGGATGGTATTAGAAAAAACAACAATACATGCGTATCTTCAATTTGATAGTGAAATTTAAACAAAGTCAAACTGCACAAGTATCACCTAGATATTCTTTGAGAAGATAATGCATATGTAGCAACACTTCTCCAAAGGAGTTAAATTACATGGCAGGGTTTACATAGAAACAAAAAAAAGCCTATCTTCACTTATCCCCAATGTAAGTAATTTGATGAGAATCACATGCAGAGCTCTCCACTGGCATAAATGAAGCTCCTAAATTATAATAGCTTTTGGCAATATACAACCTGTCCTGTAGCATATTACCACACAAACTTAAGGTATCACAAAACATCATGTCTCTTTCCTTCTCCTTTTCTCCACTGTTAGTCTTATCCTGCCTTCCACATTGCCTTCTACCTCCCCTCTGGGTCTCCTCTTGGGAAAGCACATATAAATGACAGAAGAGAGCCTGGGTATCATTAGAAAGGATACGCAAAGGAAACAAGCACTTTTACATGAGCCCGGGAGAATGTGTGTGTAGAGATCCCTACTGAACATATGCTTTAGAGCAGCAGCTATCAAATCATACGCAGACACTACTGAACCAGAGAAGGATCTTTGGCTACAGAACCCTATATGTGGGCAATGAACACTATGACCATAGGCCCAAGCAACAGTAGGTTAAATTTACTGCTCTGTTATTAGAGAGGTCCCAGAGGAAATGACCTACTAAGTTCTCCATGCCAGGAGAAGACATGAAAATCACTGCACTGAAACTAGAGAAAAATTACTATATGTGTTAACAAATTCTGAATAGCAATTACTGTGTTTTATAAGCTAAAACTGAAAGTGGCAATAACATAGACAGTTTAAGGTTGAACAAAGATGGTATTCACTAACAATCAGCGGTAATCCTAACCTCTTTGATTCTGTCTACATGAGCAGAAAGGCATATCTTTCATTTAAAATTCAGTGACCAACTCACACATTCAAAAAGGAGTTGAATGTTGTTTGCAAAGGCATGAAGTTGGAGCAGGTTAGACTGAAGAGGACGAAAGCAGAAGGATAACTGAAAACTATAGGGCTATTAAGCACAACTGAGAAAAGCATATCTTTTTTGCCCAGACAGGTAAACTTCGCAAGTGTAAATCACGCTGTGCATCTGTACCCCTTTATTCCAAGCATGACTTAATTGTAATGGTACTGTACATGAATAACGCGAGTTAACATAAGGTCCTTCAGGCACAATGACACTACAACAATTAATGACTGCTGTTGTTTCCCATTCATAAAGCATTTACGTTGCTACATTTGGTATTTGTGGATGCTGGAAAAATTTCGGCAATCTTTTTAACTAAGTCTATACAAATTAAACCCCCAGTAACAGAACTGTAGAAAGGTCATAAAGTACTTACTTAAATTCAGTATGAAACTTTAACAAATGTTATTTAATATACATACGATCTTCAGTTCACTGGATTGCGGATTGCAGTCTTCAAAGAGCTGAAATGTGATTATGTACGTAAACACATGCAAAGCACATAACAGATAAAACTGGTCAAGCAAGATTCTTGAAGACAAAAGCTGGAACGAACTACTGTATATTCAGACATATTTGCCATACCCCCCCAAAAAAAAATTGGAGAAAAAAAAAATTATCAAGCATTGAAGTGGACTCTTCGGATCTTAAATTAACATACCTCAGTTCCAAGACTGCAGTTTCTTCCCTTTGGTATATAAGGCATGCTTATTCCTTCTTAGTCTCACTTGCTTGTTGTGACAGTATGTTTTAGTTAATCAACTTTTTAAATTGTGGAGTTATTTTTATTTAAGGTAAAAACCCTATAGCATTTTCCTTGTCACTTTTGCTTGCCTGCATTTTAATTTGTCTTTTCTTCCAATCTGTCTGACTTCCTGGGCATTCAGTGCCTTCTCCTCCCTACATGTAGTCTATACCCCAATAAGATTCCCATCTCTTCTATCCATGAAAGGATAAAACCTTCCTCTTAATAGCCACATCTTTGCAGACTTCTTATACAGTCACACCTTCTTCTCATTTATTACTTTTTGAACACATGAAATATTTCATTATGCTTTCTCAAAATGTCATTTTATCACATTTAAATTCATGTTTTAAGACTGAACAAGCCTCATCAGCAGAGTTAAGCTATGGACATTAGGTAAGGAGTAGATAAATGAAGTTGGCAACAAGTTGCAAATTTCTGAGAAAATGTTGAAAAACAAAAAAGAGAAACAAAAGACCAAAAGAGCCTCTCTAGAAGAAAGCAAGCATAGTTGTAATGACGAGGTCCCACAATGCAAAGTCCTCTGGAACCGCTTGAAGATAACAACCTATATTTGTATTAGCATGGTTGTACAAGTTCTCAGCTCTCCTAAAGGAAGGAAATCTGAAAAGTAAAAGTTAGATTAGGTGGTACTGATTTATTTCTTTTACTAAATGTCATACACTACTGAATATAAGCCACAAGCCATAGCTGAAGAGGGCAGAAATCATAGGAAGTATCAGTAAATACAGTATTAAGTACAAGATCTGCCATTGAAAACTCCGAAGTTAACATACCAGATGCTATATTTATTTCTTCTCATTATAGGGAAATACTGCATTTCTAAAATAACATTGGTCTTACACAGTTGCATCAATTTAATTTCAAGTATTTGAAAGCAAATTCACTCAAGTCACTGTCACATTTTGTGTGGACACTCAAACTAACTTACATATCCATATAGCATTGGTGCTTACAGACACATAATTAATGTGATACACAGACACAGAGTAAATATAAATATACCAATACAGCTGTAAGCAAGCAAAACAGATACAGATATGCCCCTTACTTTAAGACAGTATCTACTCGTCATCTGTTAACTCTGAACGTTTCCAGTTACAAATTATTTGCAACAGAGTTCAAGATGCTTTTGTTCACTTCTCCCACACAATAAAACGGCTTCTGCTTCCTGATTTTGTCATAGTGCCATGTAAAGAGGCAATTCAGAAAACAGCCTCTGTCTGCACACGTACCGGTATTACTTATTAGCCCAGCACTGGTACTGATACATGCTACATGTGCACACCAACACATACATTAAAAAATATATATATTGAAATCTCTATAACTGAGTTCAATCCTAGTAGCAGTGACTGAATTTATCCCTAGGACTTCCATACAAAAGGTAGTTAATAAGATGTTGACAAAGTCCTAATGCAAATTACTGTTCAAAAGAAATGTATAATTACCGTTATTAAAAGACCATGGTGATATCATCTCTGCATTATAGCAGTATCTTATCATTGATATTAAATATGGAACATTAAATAATTTCATATAGCCTTCAAATCAAGGCATTTATTTAGTACCATGGGCTCAAACAACAATATATAAAACAAGTTATCAAATCCTAAAAGAAAGGTCAAGGGTGAAAAATCAGTTTCTGACAACAACAACAAAAAGATCATACATGGAGGAAAATAATCTACTTTGGCCAACAAAAACCACCGAAATCTTTTAAAAGAAGTTCTCATGGATTTTAAGTTCTGGAGAAATATCAGGTCAAACTAAACCTTGCACAGGCATCTTAGAGGATTACTCAATCAGCTTTGTAGGCAAGTACAGATTTTGAATGGCTGGCTTGACATTAGACAAAAGAATGAAAACTTCTCTCCTGAAATAAATATATGGGTGGATGTGAGATACACTGTTTTTTCTCAAATATAAATTCTGAAGGTAAAATGTGACAAAACATTGCCAAATCAACACAATATTCCTGACACCTCATGTAACTGAAGTAATTCTAATCACTTCTGAAGAGCTTAAATATGATGCATCTCTTACGACAATTCAAGAATTCTCTTGTTTATAACATGCATACAACTGAGACTAAGATTTCTCTCAATGAAGAAAATTTCATTCAGAAGCATATGTAATTAAGCTACTTAATTACTTTAGCTTCAGCCCTTTAAATTTCCTCTTCTGCTCCGCAGAATCTGCCTCACTGAACAGACGTTACATCTGTGTAATAAATACAGAAATCTGCAGAATTACTATGCTGACAAAGTTAGGGATGCTGAAAACTAGGAATGCAAGTTACATGTTTCTGCTAAATTTTCTTGGGACACACAACCCTCATGGTTTATACTGACAAACCTGTGCTTTCATGATTAAAACTGATTCCACTTCACCTTGCAATATGGGAAGCAAGGCATACTGGTAAACTTCAGTGAGGGGTGCAACTGTGCCTGTACTACTTCTGACAGAGATAGCTTGATCAGGGTAACACCTCTTCATACCCCTGCTAGCATGGCCTTATTTCAAATTTACTTGGCTCAGTTTCTGAAATTTCCTGAAACTAAACTGGATTAAGTCACAACTTAAACTGAGACGCATAAATGAATTATTTTAGTCACATAGCATGATTAAAGGTAGCTATTCTGCATATTAAAAATTTCATCAAGGAGTTTGTAGTTTAATTTTAAACCAAATGACAAGTCAACTTGCATGAATCTATGGAATCCACAGCAAAATAACCAGAATGAAAATCTCAGGTAGAATGAAAAAGGAGTTGGGAAGATGCAGGACTGTAGGAAGGGTACATTGAAAGCAAAGGAGCAGAAGTGGTAAAGGTTGTGAGAAATGGGGAAAAGTGTTGTACCTGATAAAGTACTGTTTTTTCTGGTAGCAACAAATATCTGTGAAATCTTTGAGGAAAGTCTCGTCTTCAATAGTATTGGGCCAGATAGAAAACTACAGACTCCTATTTACCTCTGAGGGCTTAAATAGCAGAGGACTCCATGTCATCATTGATGTCACCTTAGAGTTTCATACTTGTACGAATGCATTATTATACAGTCTTTAACTAGATGATGCCATATGGCAGCATGTCCACAGAATCACTAGGTCATTTACTGCACAAAGCAGACAATGGTTAGAGAACAAATCAAGGCTACACAGTGAAACAGGCTGTTGCTGCAGAAATAGAAAGGAGTGTAATGAATGAAGCAGTAAGAGAAAGAGTGGCTTCACAACCAAGGTAATTGAATGCAGCCCTGGAAGATCTGAAACAGAGATTCTTGTCTCTGCCAAAAGGTTCCTATGTGATGAGGCAAGTCACTTAACCCAAACTTTCCAGAGGCGCTCAGTAACTGCATGTTCCTTATTTTCCTGACTGATTGATTTGAGACCTAAGGTCTGGTTTCCAAAGTGCCCAGTGCATGGCTGCAACTGAAGTCAACAAAAATTGTACTCCGAACATATCAAGGACTATATAATGCTTAACATTATGTCCTAGGCATCTCAAATTGAACAACCAAAACTAATGGATTCTTTTGACAGTAATCTCTCTACCTCCTACTTTTCTGTACCTAATATGAGAATTACATGACTCACAGAACTCATAGGTGTTTTGAGAAGATTAAAGCTCAGGAAACAATCAATATAATTCTCTTTTCAGATTAAGTTTTGAAAAGTGTATACTGAATGCAGGAATAGACCAAAGTCTGAACAATGTTGATAAAATACACTGTTAGAATAAGTCTTCATTAATGAGTACAAAGCTACTTCTAACTCGTAACAGGAGGGTTGAGAAGAGAATGAGAGAATGCATATTCATACATGTACTATTTAATTTGGTATGCCTACCTGATCTATAAAGATTCACCCGGCTTAAGTCTGCATGTCTGAGCCCACGACATGGCTGCTGGAGTTCATAAACTCTCAGCATTTCATTTCCAGCTTCAGGCCTAAGTTAACTCTCAATAAGGGAACAACAGCAGTGGAATTCAGTTCCCTCACTTCTCATCCATCTCCTTCAGGTTATTTTGCCTGAGAAGAGATGAATCTAATGAAGTTTGGCTTTGTGTCCTTATATATAATTATATACACATCCAGAAACATTTTAAAATATATTAAAAATAGTCAAAGCAAGTTTAAATAAAACAATAAAGATTTCTACAACATAGGATTTGGGATGACCTCAACAAGGCAACTGTATTTATCTCACTCTCAATTTGAGTGAAAGTAGTGAACAGACTTAAAGAATCGGAGATGAAGCTCAGTCAGTACGAAAGGCGTTCAAATCTTTCCCACCATCCATCACAGTGTCAAACCCAAAGAAACCAGACAGAGCACACGGGCAGCGTCCTGGAGTTTCAAATGAAATACTCTATTTCAGCTTAAAGAAAGCAAAAAACCTCTTGGACAGGAATGCAGAAAATGTTCTGTGACTCCACACCTTCTTTTCTACCACACCCTTAACACTGGCAAAGACATGCGAGCAGCTATGTAACTCATTAAAAAAAGGTTTTGGCTGACTTGGTGTTTCAGCTGGTGAAATTCCCCCTCAGCAATGACCTTGTAGCACAGGAGCTTTAGAGTCTTTCACACTATACAAGAGGGGCTGAAGTGAGGGGAAGCTAAGTATCTCAATCACAGTTTATTAGGATTGTTCTATTTTGGCTAGATTTGATGTTTATTAGGCACAACTCAGCCAAATTTTCTGATAACCTTTAAATTTCCTCTCAGAATCAAGTCCAACCAAGTAAAACTGAATTCAGCTAATTAACTGTTCACTCTTTAAATGCCATATTTGAAGCACAAATCTAAAGAATAAATTTCCATTCAAAATGAGCTAGAACACAAATAAAGTTTTTTCTTTTAATAGAAGTAATAGACATTCATACAGTCATACTTGTAGAATCAAAGTAAATGACATGATAATCTTTCAAAACCTCTGGAAAAAAAGGGAATGGTATGGCTGCTCCCTTCACTTTCTTCCCAGTGTGGAACATTTAAAGTATTAAGGAAGATATAGTCTGCTGAAGGCAACCCTAAATATCCAGTCACATGGGTCACATTTTAAATTTGATGTGGACTAAAGATGTTTAGCTTCATGAACTGTACCTAAAAAATTTCATGTGACCTCAGGGATTAAGGTCTACCCACCTGTCTCAGCTAATCCTGATAGTAGCTGTAATGCTCCTTACCACTTCAGTGAAGACAGCATCAGAAAACAGCATTATTCAGGTATGGTCATCCAGTTTTTAAAGCTCATGAATGAAAATAATGTGTCTTTATTTCTGTTTGTAATTCTTTTTTTTCCCCTGCTGTGTAGCTTTGGGCAACTCTTTTAACCTCAAGCATTATTCCTTCAAGCAGTTAGAGGTCCTGGGATGAGTAACATGGTAATAATTATATAGATAATAAAATCTCACACCTCTAAAAAAGGAATGTGAAAATTGCTTAAAAGCTAAATGGGGTATTATGTCTACCAAATAAAAAAAGAAAGCTTCTGGAAAAAGAGACTAAATGGCCTTATTACTTTTCTACCTTGCACCAATTATATTTATTCTTCCCATCATTTCAAAAGGAGACCTAGCCTGCTTCAACACATGACTATGCATTTGGAAGTTAACAATGATTAGTTACCTATTAAAAGGGTCAGTGTGTTTTTATCTCAGTGAGGTACACTGCAGTCAACCTGAATTCTCACCTACACTTCAAGAGATTACTCAGTAAGCAAATGCACAAACTTATGAAAAGGTCAGACTATTTTTCTCTCCATTTCAGCCAGAGCCATTCTATTAACTGGTTAAAAACTATTCACTTAGGACAGTTTAGGGACAAGATTTTTTCTTGCCAGGACATTTTCACAGATCTAAGTGGTATCGTATCCTCAGTATTATTTTCAAAATTATTTAGGTTTTGATTTATGAAATGTAATGAAAGATTTAAATGCATATATTTTTTAATTGAGAATGCAACCCTTCTTTACATGGAACTGATTAAACAAAATTTCCTAATATAAGCAGGACCTAACATTCACACAGTTAAAATAACCAAAGCCAGGAAAGTATTAACCTCTCAACAAGTAGTTATTTCAGTGTCATATTATCCTCTTAGCTATGTATCATGACATACTCATTTTGGCTCACGCTAACAGTTTTGTCAAGGTCAGAAGTTGTTGCAAAGACCAGAGTAAAATATTAACTAGGTTCTATGCTCATGTTGTACCCTACTGAGTGGACTTAAACAGCCACACACTCCACACACTCATGCAACCAAACATATACTTTCACAGAACAAGCCACCTGAATGTATACACACAGTCTTCTGCTAATAAGGATTCAAGATCCTCCTGATGATATTAACAAAGTATCTGATACTACAAGCTCTTGCCATTTTTCAGAAAGCAAATAAATAAATAAATAGATCTCCCAAACCCAGACTAACTGAAATAGTCCTGGGTGAACTGGATTAACAATGGTTTATAATAACTATCATAGATAAAACAGATGTAGACAGATATATGATCCATTGTGGAAAGAAGCACTATCATGTTTGTAGCTGTATTTCTTCAGGATGCTCAGCACATTGCTTTCCCCATGAATAGCAAAAGTCATGCTAGCCACAAGGGCTAACAAGCCAACAGGACATGGACTTTATGGCAGCTGCCTTCTGTTTTTCCCCATCTTACAATCATACAATCCAACTTGAATAGAACTTTACAGGACAGTTTTGCTCAAGGGTTTTCTTGACCCTAAATGCAGTAAAAAAAAAAAAAAAAAATCACTTGTAATTTGCTGGGATACTGGATTTGTAGCCTCCTTTTTACAGCATTACTTTAGGAGAAGCCAGTGCAGATTTGTTTTTCAATGCACTCACACAAACATATGTCCCTGCCAAACAAATGGAAGACCAGAGGAGATGGAACTTAAAAACTTTGCTTCACCACCAAAGACAAAGTCACCAGATTACATCTCTGGTGTGCTTCTGCAGCATGTTTATTTTTCTAGTTGACAACACAGCTAATATTCCACAATTCATTTAGCATTTAACTTAATGGGTGCCTAAAAACACACATGATGCTATTACCAAACAACTTTCTTTCCACACACAGAACAGAAACTTATGGCAAAACAAATCATAACTGTGTCCCAGGTTTTCCAAATACATTTCTACAATGTATGTTTCCAATGGTGATGCACCTCTGTGCACCCTCTTCCCTCACCTCATATGTGGGTTCACACTGGAACTGGATCAGAAACATACTTGGGTTAAAAACAAAACCCTAGAGGCTAGTAAAGGAGGAAAGAAAATAAAGAAATGAGAGAAGTCTTTTCTGTGGTTTTGGGTTTTGGGTATATATATATTTTTTTGGTAAGCCAAGTCAATCCACTGATCCACTGTATCGTGTGACCTCACAAAAATTCGACAACATGCAAGAACAAGCTACTAAGGAGAATGGGAACTTCCTAAGCTAGTGTTCCTACCAAGAGTTCCATATCATGAAGGGGTTTCAGGTTATGTGCAAAGGAGAAACACCAAATATTGCAAGTGGTAAGGACACATGAAAGGACATGGGAGAAACAATGGAAGAAGTGTAAAGAAGAACAGCAGTGGAAACATAAGTTCCCCTGTCATCCTTTGGTTCAGCTCTGCCACTAAATCTTTTCAGTATCCCCAAAGTACCAGTGAACTTAGAAATAAATTACCTTGTGAATGACTTTTGGACCCAGAAACATAGCTTAAGTAGATTACTGTTACTCAAACTAACTTAATGGCATGACATTGATTTTTCTTACATGGGATTCAGGTTGTTTATTATCAAGATGTCCAAAGTGATTAAAACCATAACTTTGTTGCTGTTAATGGAGTGCACAAATAAAGACATTCAAGAACTGTTCATATACCTCACTAGATGCATTTTCCATGGAAACGTTGGCTTGGACTAGTCACTCCACTGCCTATAGACTCTATACAGTTTAGATTAGTAACTACCTGGCTTCTACCACATAAACCAAAAAGTGTTGTCTCAACATGGCAACGGTTGCCTCAGGCCAAGAGAAAAGGAAAATCCACTAGCAACATTTTAAATCCTTGTTCATCTTCTCTAAATTCTTCCCAACTGTACTCTATCTTGTTGGAGGTGAGTGGACCAAAATTAGACACAACATTCAGGATGCAGATTCAGGTGAGTTACAGATATCTATATACAGGGGCATAATGATGTTCTTAAGTTCAAATAATTCCTATAATTTCCTGCCTTGATTGCTGTCAAGCTGATGTTTTTATAGAGCTATCTACTATAACACCAAGATTTCACCTTAGAGTGGCAGAAGTTAGTTTGGGGACTATCATTTTTTACGTAAAATTTTAAATAATTTTTCCATGTGTATCACTTTATAGTTATATACATTAAATTTACCTATCAGTTTACAGACCAAACTTCTAGTTTCATACAGCCTCTCTGCAAAGCTTCACAATCAGTTAATGTCTTCACTTTACCCACGATAACTTAGGCACTTAGGCCACCATGATTTGGTTTTGTACAGCACTGTTCTACAATAGCTTCTCAGAGTATATCAAGCTTAGTTATGTTTCATTTTACATTTAAACTATATAAGTCAAGCCATATTTACAAGTAAGATGCACAGTATATATCAGTATCATTTACAACACTTAAGCTAGTTCTTGTTAACCTTTGCTATTAAAGAAATGGCTTCTGATCTATGTGGGAGATTTTTACTGCTAGCTTTGAAGAAGAAACCTGATACTCTCAGGTCATGCAGAAAAGATACAGTATTCACAACCACCTAATACACATCCAAAAAAAGGGAAGTTATCAGAGATTCTTCTCATATATGATACATGATATTTAATATTATTTTATTTTAAACAGAAGGAATACATATATAGTTTGTAATGTGCAGAAGGTAACTATTGTCTTCTGCTGTTCTTATCACTTGCTCTGATAAAATCCCTCCTTCCCTTTAGTCACACCACATGTCTTAATACATACATATCAGTTTTAGTTCACATGACCACAAGTTTCACTGCACTCTTCAAGTGTGTTGATAAATGAAACAGCTTCTGAAGTTTGTATGTTCTACCTCTTTGTGGATCAGGTCAGAAGTATAACGGACACTGAGTAAGTCAGTCAAGGTCAGGCTTAGACAAGCCTCGTCAAAGTGGAGGTTTTTAATGTGATGGTTACAGACTTCTCTGAACAATGACATTTGTGCAGCATGCTTCTCAAAACAGGTCACAATTTGACAGTGCTGTGCAGTTAGCAACTGCACTCTCCTGAGCCGATACGATTTCAGTGGAATTTGAACAGTACGAACTGCTGTTTGCGGCAACCTTTTACCTACAGTATTGTATTTCAAAAGCTAGTTCCAAATTTTGCTGAAACAACAGCCTTTCATCTACACTGACAGCAAATTCATGGTTAAGTAGTACAATTTGGCCTAATGTGTTGGAGGTTCAGATTAAACGATGTAAATTTTTAATACTACACTAAAATCAGGAGGGGATTCTTAATCATTTCTCCTACAGAACTTCTAGGGACAAACTCATCCCTTTTTAGTTAGGGAGGCATTCATTTATTAATTTATTACAAAGTTAAAGGTCTTTATTATCCCACAGAGATATGTTACGGAAGCAGAACATTTTTACTGTTTTTACACGGAAAACAATTTGGTCACAGTTTTATTAAACAAGCATTAAAGAAAGAACAATCCAGGTATCTCAATAAAAACACAAGCAAATATAAAACATGAAAATTACTTGGAAGGGTGAATTGTAGCAAAGAAAATCTAAATCTTAAGATTAATGGAAATAAAACTTAATTCACTATTTGTATACCACTGAGCTTCATATAGTAATCTCTCCCTCTCAAAGAAAAAAAAAGACACCCTAATACTACCACATCAGTGAGCACGAAAACAGAATTGCCTATGAAATATCCTCCTTTGCTTTCCCATCAGATAACCTTGACTATGTTTCTAACATGACAGACCCATGTGGCATTCTAATCACACAGACTAAATGCTCTTTACAGTATCTGCTAACCTACCTGATGTCTCCAGTTGCCGAAAATTCTGTTGATTAAACACTGGCACATAAACCAGATTAACCATAGGACCAATAATTTACATTGTACATAAGATTGCAGCAGATCACTCATTACTGTAGAGTCTTTCTCCCTGCAGAGACTGGTTATACTTTTCTCACAGATGATACATTAAATACAACAACTAATATCAGGCAGCAGGCATATAGCTAATGTTGTGCTTTAAAATCATTAAGGACATTAACACCAGAGAGAAGAAGATACTTCTGAATAAACCTGATTAATTTTCCTTAAATTAAAAAGAACACAAAATCACTTAAAGTAAAATGGGAAGAGTAGAACTTGTGCTTAGAGCAACATTAATTAAACTTCACTTTTGAACATCTTATTAAATTTACTATTAGACAATGTAATGCAAGTAAAGAACAGCTATTTATAACTATCCCTAATCCACAGCAACCCAGTCATAGAGCCATTTCCCAGACTGTGTTATTGTTATACCAAACAGACTACTCTTTCATTTCTCATCAGTTGTAATTACAGTTCCATAGTTGAAATACAGTAAATTACCATGCAGTACCTTTGAAAGGTGGTTCACTGAGGTTAAGCTGTCACTACAATTACTGTATAATAAAAAATGATGATTTTAAATGCTCTAGTTTTCTCTCAAAGAAAAAAATATGAATTTAGTTCAAACAGCTCAGATGAGGCAAATACCTCCAGGATGACATAAACAATGAAAAACAAGAAATTTAAGCAAAGCCAAACAATCTCAAGTAGAAATGCAAAGCTCTATAAATAAACTGCTGCATATAAACTTTAACTACTCAATAAACTTGCACATTTAAAAACAATTCTTTACAAAAATACTCTTTATCAGAATTCATAATCATACAATATCTATCTAGCATTTTCCATAGGAGCTTCATAAAGCTTAAGAGACTTCTTTTCAAGTTTAATTTTAGTTCAATTCTACATTATGTTTTCAGCCATGACTATCGGATAACTGCAACTCACCTAACACCAAAGAGGAGTGGGAAAAGGTATAAATTAGCACAAACATTTCTAAGCATAAAACTGGATCTATAATTTTGACTTTCACATTGGTCAAGGAGAGCTTGCTTTCAGAAATTTCCTCAACTATTTGACACAAACATAAAATGAAGAAAGGAGATACTGAAAAGACACAGACAACTGTCACTATAAAAATAATACTCAAAATGTTACGAGAACTGTTTCCTTACAAAAATCTTTCAGTAAATTGCTACTGCTGTCTCTTTTCGAAAACAGTACCAGATACATCCTTCTGCAAACTGTCCCTATTCTCCCCAACAAAGACTGCCTGATCACGCTGGAAAAGGCAATTCTTTCAGTCCTCTTCTCCTCCCTGGTTCCAGTCACCCGCTCCCTGCTGTTTCCCTTGTGCTGGCAATCATTTGACCATGTAGTGAACAAGATCAACTCGGAGGAAGGGGGAGAGGAAAGAGGGAGGAAGGGGGAGAGGAAAGAGGGAGGAAGGGGGAGAGGAAAGAGGGAGGAAGGGGGAGAGGAAAGAGGGAGGAAATAGAGAAGCTCTGCCAGAAGCTCCAAAGCTGTAATTTCAGGAGTATCAGTGGCAAAGCACAGTGGCACTCTTCAGGCCATTCTCAGTGTTTCAGTCATTCCACTTTGCCCAAGACAAGCAAATGGTCCTCAGCACCATTCTCCCATTCATTCTCTCCCAAAAGGTTGTGATGAAGCAAAACCAAGCATGTAGTAAGTAACTGTTTGAAGAAAGGACCACAACTTCAGCTCTGGTAAAGAATCAAAGCATTATATAACTGTATGAAATTAGACTTATTTTCAGCAGCTAAGAATCTCCTAGCCCAAATCTTTACCTATATGCTTTACCAAGAAAAAATTAGGATCTGAAAGCATGCAGTACACAACATCTATGATAGGTATGATTTTTCTCTGTAAAGATTAATTGTAATTACTTATTTCACCTCTGTTACTTTCTCCAGGCTCTGCTGTAGATCCAGCAATTCTTTATCATGTTGCTCTTTAATTTTATCCATCTCCATGTCATGGCTAGACACTTCTTCTTTTAGTGCTCCTTTTAAAGCTGTAAGCTCTCGCTCTCTCTTTCTCAATATCTCTTCTTGTTGATCCTTTGCCACTAATACTTCTTGCAGATCCTGCTTCATTTGCATCAGCTCCTAAAAAACATTAAAAACAAAATTAAACACAACTAGCACCAATTACTCCAGTAACTGGGCATTAAGGCAACACATAAGAAGTTTCTTAACAACTCCGTGTATGTTGCAGTATGCCAAAACTATTAATGTTAACAAACAGATATAGCATTTCCATTCTCAGATCAATTATCTTTCAGGTTCATGAAAAATATTAAGTTCCCAGATACTATTGAGATAACGCTATTGACCATGGTGTTAACATGATGTTCATGTAACAAGTAGTTCTTAAATTATACAGTTATACAGTATAGCTACTGTGCAACTCAAGATGTGCTGAGAATAATTCCCAAAGGAGGAATTAACTGTTCCATTTGTGTTGGAGAGAATAAAAGCATTTCAGTATAAGCCCTGCAAGGCCAGCTTTGTTTCTTGTATGACTGATGCATCATTTGCAGCTTTTATAGAAAGCTAGGGATTTACTAAAACCCAAGATTATTAGAAGTATTAATGTATAACTGATGCTTTATACAATGGGTCAATAGATCTGATACCACAAAACTAAGAAAAGATTTTCATGATGTGTGTTATGCTGTCTGTAAATAAAGCAGGAGTCAAAGTAAGGTTGCAATTTAACAACTCCCTCAGTCTCACCTCCACTAGCAAAGAAGAAAAGCCTTTTTACTTCTCACGCTGCAGGAGAAGTGAACCCAATGATAATTCCTTGTTGGCTTTTCCATTGAAAAGAAGAGAGAAAATTACTTCTGCAAGTTAAAATAGTTCAACTTGCTGAGGCGCTGAAGGCAAAACAAGTGCTTTCCAACCGAGTCCATGCCTCCATACCCTTTCTCTTCCCACTGTGTTTCCCCTAGAAGTCATTTCCCCTCTCCAAACTGCTGGGAAGGAAGCACAGAGTCAGTGACCCTCCTGGGGACAGCCTTCACCTTTGCTGCACTTGGCTCAGCCCAAACTTCCAACTGTCTACCATGCAGAGTGCTAGCTTAATACTTAAGATCCTTAACAACTGACAACAGAATCAAATTATGCAGATACAATATTGTTAACACATTTTATTGCTTTGTATTTCTGTAATTTTACTTTTAACCTTGTAGCCAGATTCTTAACCCTTTATTTCAGAAGCATAAACCTAGTAGTATCTTTAGATCTTACCTAGTAAGAGGGAAGGTCTCCCAGGGACCTGAGAGGTGCTAGTACTCTGTTCCTGGAGAACTCCAAATTTACTTACTTACAAGGTGAAGTGTCAGAGTGAGAACCCTACAACATGTGCCAGCAAGTTAGGAACAAGCAGGGTAAGTGTTTTCTAGCAAGCTGTGAGGGTTGGGTGGCTCTGGTAAATTTAGGTACCAAGAAGGCAGAGGTAGGGTAGACCCTGTTGGAAGGTCCAAGTGCCTCCAGGTATCTGTGACATGGGGAAAGCTGGCTCATAACTCATCTCTTTCTCATGATGATGGTACTTTGCTATAATGAAAACTATACACCCATGTCCTCAGGTTTAGTAGCACTTTTCAATTAGCCCTGATGTTATAACCCTCAGCTGGTGCACTCTTGCTTTCCCTTCCCTTAGTTCTTGTTGTTGGCATCTGGAGGGTGCATTAAAAACTTCTTTCCCCATCTGTCCCTTGTTTCTGTCTTTTAAATGGATATTTTTGTTACTATTCCCTACGTTTAAATCATGCCATGATACCAAATGTATTTCCCATTTTTCCTGTTGTCATCAGCTTTTTGAAATTACAGCCTTGCCTGAAAGGAACCAAATAGTTAGAATTTGTTCTTTATTCTTGGATCAGTCACAAAATTGTAACTTAAACAAGTCACATTCACAGAATATGCCATTCTGTATAACTGCATATTTCATTGTCTAAATTAAAATACTGCTTACAGTCCTCATGTGGTTTATGTGAGTACCAATTAATTGCTATGAAATTCTTCAGTGAGCATTCCACAGTTATTGATCATAGGACTACGGTAAAATCCTGGACCACACATTTTTCTGTTTTTCACCTGTCACTGTAAAATCTGTCTTTTCATGTTTGGACCCTCAGGACATAAAGGAAGGAATTCATCTTGAAAAATTACTGCACTGCACGTTTGTAGGCACAAACTACACAGCTTGTGGGCACATTTTTCATGTCTACCAAAAGAACACAAACAAACTTTTAATTCTCAGAAGTTAAGCAAGCCATTTCGTCTCTTTCAGAGGAAAAAAAAATTAGCAGACTTTTAAAGGAATTTTTAAAATACTGTATTATATATGAAAAGCAGTATGTTTTATCTTTCTGATACAGTTTACTCTCACATTCTAAAATATGGCACTGGCCAGAAGAATAAATACAAACATGTGTATACAAACACAGTGTAAAACAGCAGGAGCAATCATAAAAGCGTACAGCTTTTAGTATTTCTCAAGCACTGAATAACTTCACTTTCAAAAAGCGTACAAACTTCCCCAGCAATGAGACATGGTAAGTACACCTAGACCATTCCTGGCAATATCCACACCAATATCCTGCACCAATATCCACAAATCAAATAAACAGTGTTCTCTATTTCACCATCAGTAAAAATTACTACTATTACCAGGGAAACAGCTGATTCTTATTGCATCCCAACATGACAGAAAAGCCATAATAACTTTTCTGTTCCTCTTCAGATGCTGTCCCTTCTCCTCTCTCCCTGGTCTCATCAATGAACAGTTAACAATGTAGAGACTGCTTTCAGGAGTTCTTTGAATTTTCTTAGTGGAATCTCTTCTGGTGTTGCTAATATGTACACCTCTACCTTTTCTAAACATTCTTGAACATGGTCTTCTCTCTTCTGACCACAACCCTTTTTGTGAAAACAAACAGCAGCAGCATTGGATAACTCAGTTGTCCCTCATCCACACATTATTTGTTCTCCTTTTCTGTAAAATAATAGGAGTTATACGTTGTATTCTTTTTAGTGTTAATTTAGCTATTTTAACATACCCTCTTAAGTCACTTACTAATGTTAAATTATTTTGGATAGATCAAATGGGAAAAGCTAAAGCATGTCTGTCTTCTACTATATCTCAGTTCCCACTTTTTGTACATTTTTTTGACCTTTTGATCCTTTTTCTAGTACTTTTTTCACTAACCTCAATCAGAACTTCCTTCTCCCCTTCATCAGTATGTTTTGCATTATCCAGTTCATCATGCATCTCAGACAGCTGGTCTTGAAGATCTCTGATCTCAGTCTGGTATTGTTCCCGCTCCATCTTCACTTGAAAAAGCCTCATCAGAAAAAAAAAAGACATGTTTTTTAATTTGTGGAAATGCTAATTTGTTCTTCCAAATACTAAAAAGATATGAGTACCTATTCCCATGCTCCCCACCCGGTAACGGGATAGAATGAGGCAAAGCAATGACATGTCAGAGGGGTAAAAATGAGAACTCTTTTTAATAGATATTTAAATGGAAAGGGTTTTTTTTTTGATCTAGCACCCAGACAATTGTCTTGACTACAGTGCTCAAGCATTTCTGTATTTTAAAGACTGAACTATACATTATGACCATGAAATATTAAAAACAATTCACATTTATAAAAAGATTATAAATCCAGCAATCTTTCTTTTACTTCAAGATATTCCAAAAATACTCAATTTTTAAACAGTTGAAACACTTCCTATAGTAACAAAGGCCACTCTGTATGATTCACAGAATCACAGAATGGTTGAGGTTGGAAGGGACCTCTGGAGATCATCTAGTCCAACCCCCCTGCTAGAGCACGTTGCACAGCATTGTGTCCAGACGGCTTTTGAATATCTCCAAGGAAGGAGACTCCACAACCTCTCTGCGCAACCTGTTCCAGTGCTCTGTCACCCTCACAGTGAAAAAGTTTTTCCTCATATTCAGAGATAGAACTTCTGTGTTTCAGTTTGTGCCCGTTGCCTCGCGTCTTGTCGCTGGGCACCACTGAAAAGAGTCTGGTCCCATCCTCTTGACACCCTCCCTTCAGATACTTGTACACATTGATAAGATCCCCGCTCAGTCTTCTCTTCTCCAGGCTAAACAGGCCCAGCTCTCTCAGCCTTTCCTCATAAGAGAGATGCTCCAGTCCCCTAATCATCTTAGTAGCCCTTCGCTGGACTTGCTCCAGTAGTGCCACATCCCTCTTGTACTGGGGAGCCCAGAACTGGACCCAGCACTCCAGATGTGGCCTCACCAGGGCTGAGTAGAGGGGGAGGATCACCTCCCTCCACCTGCTGGCAACACTCTTCCTGAGGCACCCCAGGATACCATTGGCCTTCTTGGCCACAAGGGCACATTGCTGCCTCATGCTTAACTTGGTGTCCACCAGCACTCCCAGGTCCTTCTCCACAGAGCTGCTTTCCAGCAGGTCAACCCCCAACCTGTACTGGTGCATGGGGTTATTCCTCCCCAGGTGCAGGACTCTGCATATGCCTTCCATTCATCTAAACGTTTTAAGAAAAGGAAAAAATTCCAGTGAATAAGTTTTCTAGAACAAACTCACTCCTCTAGGTTTTGTCTAAGTTCCTTCTCACTTTCTTCCAGCCGCTTTTTTAAGGCATCTTTTTCACATATATTTTCATCAAGTTGCAACTGAAGTTCTTTCAGGGTTGCTTGTGTAGCATCTCTCTCTTCTTTGGCATTTTGCTGATTCTAAATTGTGTACAACAAAAGTTAAGCAAGATAATAAACTAAGCATAAAGAAATCAAAGGCTCGTTTATTATGATATAAAAATAGCCATTTCATGACTTTGTTATTTTCAGTTGTAAAAGTGTTTACTAAAAGTTATGAATATTAAAACACACAAAGCACAGCTTTCGGATTTTTATGAAAAACAAGAGAAGTCTCTTCAGAATTAACTAAAGAGTTTCAAGTATATTGATTCTTATCACAGACTCAAAATGGAAGCCAATCTGTCCCTCTCATGTCTTTAAAGCATGGTTGTACTTAGCTACATTGCATTCAGTACTGAAAATTAATGCTGTAATTAATAAACAGCAACTACCTAAGTAATACAGTTTGTCTCCCATTCCATATATGTCTCCCTGCAGTCAACAGATTTTAACATCTACCTCTGCAGATATTTAAGAAAATTTTTGTACATATGCCTAATATTTTAATTCACAGCTCCAAGCTCCCTCTCAAATACTACTAAGAAAGAGATTTCTTAAAAAGGGTAACTATGCTATGAGCAGCTATACTATCTAAAACTTACCAGTTACCCCACAGGATGTTTTAGAACCCACTTAATGCAACAAATATTATGTTCCAAATCCTTAACTACATAAGCACCAACAGCTTACAAAGCATTCCCAAAATGTAGTCTCAAATAGAATACTTAGTGAAAATTGAACAAAATATATCATTTTCTTCTGTACAAGATTCAGTTGGTTCATCTGTTGTCACTTATTTAGAGAAGCATATCTGAAATATTCAAAAGCTTTCTAACAACAAAATGCAGTACCCTAATTTCTAGATCCAGTTTTTTCTGCAACTCTTCCACTTTCCTTTCAAGTTCTGTTTTTTGTTCCGACAAAGCTTTCACTTCAGCTGAAGAATCAGAAACCTACAATTAAATAGAGATGCTTACTCCAACAAATTCAAGAGGTTTTCTGACAATTTCCTTTTAAAACCTAAAATAAAACCACAAGAAAGGCTTATAAAGTATTGCATCAATCGCCTGAGCTCACCTGGGACTTTTCATATGGGTCAAGCCAAGCTAATATTTTCAAAGAAACCATGATTTGATTTTCACATAACTTCTTAGTAATTGCTCAAAGCATGTTGCCAATAAAACAGAAAATACTGCAAACCTAAAAAAAAAAGAATCAAACTAGGCAACATCTGAATTAAATCACTAATATTCGAGCCAAACTTCACTTTGAGATATCACTGATAACACTCAACAAAGGAAAGTGTGCGGCTGTGTGTCTGTCTGAGGACAGATTTTCAACTTCTCTTTTTTGTAATTATTCACGTGTTTTATATTTTTATTTTCATTCCTTACAGCCCAAGATAAAATAACTCCCAAAAGCAAGCGTTTAGTCCTTTTTATGCTATCACTGCAACAACTGGGAATTTCTTCACTTTTTTTTTTTTTTTTAAAGAACTGAAAAACTGGTGCGTCACTTAGCAGGAAATCATAACTTTTTAATAGGCAGATTGTCAAATGATGTTATTGCAACATAATTTTAAAATGATATCCTAGATTACTGCTTTTTTAACATTACATACACAACAATACTATCTCCTCATACATACCTATTTTCATCATTAGAATGAGAAGATGCTCCAACATTATTTTTAAAAGCTATATATGTGAGCTTTTTCTTTGGTCCAGCAACCCTTTGATGTCCATAAGATTTACTGTTAAGCATTCATCTCTCTCTTCATCTAATATGTAGAAGCAAAACGAACCCCAAGACGGCCCTCATGGCAGATTCCTTTACATTCTTTTTTAGCTGTTACCAGGAAGCTTTCCCACAAGGCTGATTCAGTAAAGAACTTAAGTGAGAGATTATCATTAATTTACACTACTGGGAGACTACAAGAACACTCTCACTGAAATCAGTGATGGGATTCAAATTTTTGAAGTAGAACATGTTTAAGCACTCCTTGTAAGAGATCTGCAAAATATTCTTCAAGTTTGCTTATGTATCTTTGCAAACTGTGCACCTCAAAGATATCCTAAGCAAATTACCAAATTTAGACAACCTAAAGGTCTGTGTATGAACACTGCATCACTATGAAACAAGCCAAAACAATTAATTATTCACCTGTGCATTTCCAGCAGCTCTTGACTTTAAAGTCTGAATTTTCTCAAAAACCAAGTTGACTTTTCTCTTTGTGGCATCATCATTATCAGCACTTCTGAAACACAGACACAGTGTAAGTGAGCAGTGATATGACCAAAGACACTACTACTTTGGTAGGAAGAAAACAAATTCAAAGTATCCAAACTATTGAAAATAACCACCACAAAAACCTACTACAAACAAGTCAGAAATTATCTTAAACATGATTTCATTAAATCATTTAAAAGAAGGTTGTTAAAAATTTTAATTGCAAATGTTTCAGGAAAAAAAAAAAAATCACTGAACTCCTTAATCACAATTCTTTTCTACAGGATGATGGCTGTGAAAAGTCAGGTATTCAGCATGTATATTATTCAAGAAACCTACTGAAATTAAAAGTAATTAGCACTAGGTTCTTCAAGTCCTGACTACTGCACCATAAAATACCTTTTAAACTGCTGCCAGAAACTGCTACATCAGTAAGAAACTTCAAGGATGCACAGAAATTTAAGTGTATCACATGTACTTTAATTCATCTGTCCTTCCTTCCTCATCTTTAAATAAGTTATCATTAGAAAACACAAAAGTGAAAAAAAGATACAGGTGGAGAAAGGATTCAATGCACAGCAACAAGAGAACCTCTGTCAAACTAAGAAATACAAGCACTTTTTTTAAAACAAGCTTTTTTTTTTTTTTTTTAACCACTAAGCTCACATGAGGTACGATTCAAACTCTTCACAAACCTGCTTATCACAGTAAGTTCATCTCCAAAAGTATTTAAAAGAAAAAAAATCAGATTCTGATTCACCATTTCCAGGTACATTTAGTCAGATCCTGAACAATACCTCATGTAAGTCTTGATTGCATGGGTATGTCGAGATCCTACAGCACCTTAAAGGATAAAGCTGAGATACACAGTTATGAAGTAGTCATTTCATTTAGTTATAGTTTTGATTTTACAGTTTCAAAACAAACATAGTAGAAAATAAATGTTGAGAAGATACAATTTCCCCTCTAGGAGTTAGCTATGTTTACTAACCCTTCTTTAAGGTAATTGTAAAGGATCTGTTTAGCTGTCTCTTCATTTGTTTGCTGTGCAAGATCTTGCTGGCCTTTTAAGAGATCAGGAGTTGCCTAAAAGGAACAGATAAAATGTCAAAAAAAAAAAAAAAATCATATGAGGGTTTGCAAATACAACTTTTACAATCAAAATTCTCTGTTCTATTCTATTATGAAGAAATATACTTACTGTGTACCTCCTTGTCCCCACCATATTCATTCTCTCAAACAAGAATGAGACTGTTTTCGAAAATATTTTTTCTACAGCCTCATCCAGGGGATTACTTTTTGTATTTACAATTCTCCAGAAAAATCCTGCTATCCCATTCAGAAGTATTACATGATGGGAGTTTGCTCTAATGAAGAACAGAAAAATATGCATCTAACAATATGACAGCTTTAGTATACTACAGCACAAAATACAACTTAAAGAGTAAATTCAAAATTACCTGTATACTAGGGATGGATGAAAATGTTTTTACAGAAATCTTCTTGGCTCCTGTATCTGGTGGAACTGTAAATCGGTTTGGCAACAACAGAGTAGAAGTTACTGTTTTAACTTCCTCACTCTTACTCTGTCCTGGGAGTGTAGATGACCTAAACATGAAGCTCTCAGTTCTATTTTGTTTATGATACTGCAAAGAATTGAAATGGCTGTTCTGAATGTCTTTATCAGGCATTTGCAGTTTTCCAGTACTTCGAGCCAAACCTTTCATCTCTGTGGAAGGAAGCTTCTGATCTCTAGGTAACTGCTTATGAAGGCAAACTTCAGATGGTCTTAGCAAGTGCTCAGTTGACTTACCCAAGCTTTTACTGAATTCATGTAAATAATCTGAATTTACCTCAAGGCCTAATGACAAGGCACTATCAACACTTCTTGATCTTTTACGATCATCTGGATGAATCTTATTCCTTTTTCCCATCCTACCTCTTCTCTGAGGACCAGCTTTCTTATCAAACTTTTCAATTAGCTGATCTACTCCTGGAAGTGAACCAGTGTCAATATCACGGCCAGTTCCAGGTAAAAATGGAATATACCTTCTGTTTTCATGCCGATTAACATTGTCTGCATAGATGGCATACTCTTGGTCATCAAGTAAAAATTTGTACAAGGAATTTGCAGAAGTGGGAGTAGCTGATGAGGATGATGATCTTCGTGAGTCATCCAACACTGGCCCAGCTGAATCTTGTCTGCGGAAAGGAAGAACATCAGGTCTAGGTTTCCTTGTTTCCAGATGAGCAATAGGACTAACACAGGCGGATCCTCCTGCGGATGAAAGTGAATCTGAAACATGTGCTTCATTGGGACTGATCACACTACTGGGACAATCCAATGTCTGCTTATTTTGGTCTTCCACTGACCTGTTCAAGTGTATTTTTTTTGCACTTGCTTTGGTTGACTCTGCAAGATATGGATTTGTTTTCTGTAGGGACACTACTTTGGATGAGGAAATCCAAGGCCTTGCTTCAGTTTTACCTTCATCTGCAAAAGATTTAGATTTACTGCATATAGAAGATTGGTAAGTATCCATGTTCAAGTTATTTTTTTCAGGATCATAAGGCTGTAAAAGCTCAGGATGTCTTTGAAAGTTCAACAAACTGGAGGATTTCAGTGTCCCATCTTTAAAATTCGATATTCCATTTTCTTTTTCATCCATATTGGTTACCTTTAGGCTTTTAAACAAACAGGGTTGCACATGCTGTGTTCCAGGAAACTTTGTGTGTTCACTGTTTTCGTCCTCCAACTTAAAAGCAGTATTAGAGTCTGTGGTTGGCCTACTTATAGTCTGAGAAATGACCTGCTGTTCTTTTCCCGATGGAGGAGGATTTTCTGACAAACATCCTTCTGTATTGTTTAGTACTATGTAAGGATGTCCATGAATTCCCTGGACTCTAATACTGACACCATAAGACCCTGCCTTCGAATTTTGTGCACTGCTAGTTTTTTGAGTCTCCTCACTGGCAAGTTCAAGAGTAACTTCATAGTCCTGCTGCACATGCTTAAAACCAGCAAAATACGGCTCCATGATTATCAGAAGATTATAGCTGTGTAGAAAAATATATATATATTTTAATTAATTGTTTAAAATACTTTAGATTAATTGCTTTATTCAGCCATTCAGCGTGACTCTGAAAATTAAGTGATATGCAATGAAATGAATACACAAGCTCAAAGTGAACACATTGTGAAACAAAGACAAACGGCTGACTGACAGATTCTGTGTCAATGACATTTTATGAATGTAAATATTATGAAATAACAATGGTGCAAGATTACCTACATATAGCTCTTGCTAGTTGCTTTGGAATCAAAATATTTCAAATATAAGCAAGTTTAGTATTTTTTGAGTTAACGCATCTTTTATTTTGGGTATCTCCACTATATTTACTGAAAGAGCATACCATCACAAACCAAAGGTCATTTTACAGTCAGCAGTTAATATCAGCCATATTCACACCTAAATGTAAGCCCAGAAGAGTAAAACAAGCAGGCAGTTTTAGGCTTAGGTAACTAAAGCACTGCAAGAAAGGTCAATATCCTCATGCCTCTAAGTTGTGCTTTTTATCTGCTTTTTCAACTTTTGTTTTCAGAAATGGAAATGTGTCACTGTTTCCTCTAACATTGTCTCCCCATGTCCTGTAAAACCTTTTATGTCACTATCATATTTTATAGTAAAAATATTATTTGTTTCTAAGCACATCTGAAAATAAACTTTTACATCTATTACCTCATTGTCATCCATAAGTATAAACTATGCTACAAATTAATTTAAAAATCTGATTGTGGGCTTTTTCCAGAAAACTCTAGCTGGTGTTTTAAAACAGATACTTTGTTGAGCAACAGAAATGGAAAAATACTTTTAGTATTTCCAAAGCTGATAGCCCATTTTTCAGGAAAAACAGAAATGCTAACTCAATGCTATATGTGCCAAAACGGTTTCAAATCTAGAAAACAACAAATTAAACCCTATTTGCACTTTAAATATTAAATCCTGTTTTTTCTTTCTCTAGGCACTGTTTTTGTGGGCGGTTTTACTTCACCGTCAGTTGTGTATTATGAGCAAACAGCCAACTGGTTAGTTACTCATGGCAGAGGTAATGCGGCAACAGTAGGAGCTGTGTCTATAGAAGACTGGAAAAGAAGAGGGTGACAGACTGATATGAAACCTGGACGGAGTAAACTTTTGAACTAAGCTGAAGACTTGAGTAATCACTGCAGCCTGACAACCAGATCACTAAAGAAAGTTGAATAACTGACATCCAAGGGGAAACTGAAACAGTAGCATTATTCTTTAGAAAACAAGCCTCTGTAGCCAGTTCCATTCTTCTTATGTATCTCAGCATGAACCATCTTCCTCAGATATTCTAAGCAGCAGCAGAATTACCATTTTCTCACAGTGATTTAAAAAGCTTCACTTGATATTAATAACGTGCTAGTCGCCAGCCAATTCCTCTTCTTTCTAACATGCCAGCTCCCCTGAAAAGCCTTCTCCTCTCCCTAAAATCAACCCTAGGTATTCCTCAACTGCAAATTCCCTTCATCTGAAGGAATCAGCATGTTCTTCTCAAGACACAAGGCTAGACATCAATTGATTGTTTTAATGAAGAAGAAAAAACAACAAAAAAAAACAGTCTCCATGTCAAAGTTTTCCTTAGCTACAAAAACATTTGGTAAACTAGTTACCACAGGAGTTCACTTCACTTAGTAAAGGGAAATAAAACAGATGCCATGAATCTGATCTCAATTTACGACTTCCTGCAGTAGGAAGAGAAACAGAAAAAAGAGAAAAGCACCGATGAGCCAGTGAAGGCCGAGGGAGGTGCAGAAATGAAAGAGGAAGAACAATGGAAGGAAACACAAGCACCAATACACTTCATTGTCTTAGGTCTCCTTTCTATAGATTTCTCCATACTATTTGACCTTCTTTTCTGATTACCTATAATATCTCACATTAATTACACTGTTTCTGTGAATAAGCAGAAGAAAAGAAATGGCAAATGGCAGAGGCTGACTTTAATCACTCAGAAGTCAAAGAAGAGACCTCCATTGATCTGTTGGGTTTTTGACCAAGACACTGAAATCTGCTACTGAGCAGCACTGATGCTGGCTGAGACAGCAATGGAAGAAAAACAGTTAATGCTGTACAGAGTTGTAACTTAAAAAAGACAGATATTATAAAGGAAACAAGCTACACAAATCTAATAAATGGTTGTGCTGAAGCTGGAAAAAGAAGGCAGGCTCTTCACTGTTGAGTGGATCCAAATTAACAGTTCTTTTTTCCCCAACAGAAACATCAATGCCTTTGTACAGTTTTTTGTTTCAAAGCAACAAAGTAGTTTAAAAAATTCCTAACTTCTTTTGAATAAAATAAATAATTTGAAGCTTTTATTCTTTCAATTTTTATATTATTTTATAAGATGTTGATCTGGAGTTACTACTACAGATATGTTACAAAATATTCAAAATTTATATCATTACTAGTTTTAGCAAAACAGCAAATTTAAAAATAAATTTTCTCGTAAATTTTTTAAAACTAATCTCTATGGTTGTCTGGGAAAAAAAAGAAATCAATGTCACCAAGGCATGATCTAAAGTTCTAAAACAGTAATAATTTCTTAAATAAAATTTTTTTCAAAACCCAGAAAAATGATCAATCCTCACTACATCTAAAAAAAAAAAATTAGTAAGACAGTGTTACAACACATACTTCAGATGAACAATAACATCATTAGTTAAAATTCAGACTCCATTAATTAAATCCATCTTTTGATGCTGAACTAAATTTAGACTCCAATATTACCAAAAACCCACTTAATTTTCCCGCTCTACATTCCAATTCATATGGTGACAGAAATAATTTGCCATGCTCAGTCTGAATGCAAAAAGATGCACTCAGTTCTAGCTAGGCATCATCATAGCCCAAAACCAGTGAGTAGAAAAGAATATGCATTCATAATTTTGATTTTTAAAATATGTATTTGTTATCAACTATTTCACCACTGAACTTTCTACAGATACACTCTGTCCCATACTACCACACTGCTTCTTGTATCTTCAGGTGTTCTCCATGCCCTTATCCCCAAATGTCTTTCCTGTATACCACTCACTTAAGCATTAGCACTACAGAAATCAACATATCTGGGGAAAAAAAACAAAGATTTAAAAGAGGAAGCTTTGAACTAATTCTAGGGTTGTTCTTTTTTTCCCGTATTTATAGACCTTTTACATTTTCAACTCAGACCTATTACAGAATTTTTACTGGATAAGAGCACTACAGCAGAAATAGAGTATGTACTTTCAAACACAAGAAATAAGTCCATATCATAATGATATGTTGGACAACTTATTATGTTGACTGATATATTGCTATTAAATATACTGATATACTGCTATTAAAACTGAACAGACCAAAAATCAAGACATGAAAAACCACTGTGGTTCAGAAAATGTGTACTGGTCCTGCCATTCAAATATTTGGAGGCTTTACTTAGACTTCATAATTTGTTAGATGTCAAGCCACAGTAGGTAACATCCCACAAACTAGATATTACCAAAGTGCCTTTTTTACAATATATGAAAATTATAAACTTTTTTATTAAGAAAAACTAATAACTGTTTAATTACAGTTACATTCATATTTTTATGCACACATTATACAGTCTGCATCTCAGGCTTTGCCAGGCGTGCAGCAACAGATTAAGATGAGAGCCTGAAGCTATTACTCTCCCATCTGTCTGCCCTACTCCTCGGACAGATGTCACCATCTCAAAAATGGGGGCATCTGAATCATTCATGAGTCTACATTTCAGCCACCAAAATTTGCAGCCTGGCACACTAAGGTAAATGCAAACTATCAGCCTCGTTTTCCATACTAAAAATGACTTAAATTCTGACATGTGACAAAGGGGAGGAGCTGGCAGCTGGGTGTACTGGCAGCTGCAACTGTCTGCTTTTAATCCTCTTTAAGTCTGCTGCAGCCCTCAAATGTTATGAGAGAACAGTTTGTTTACTATTAAGCTTATGAAAAGAGGTTAGATACTTTAACAGTAGTTAAGAAGAGATTTTCCCTATTTGTGGGGCTGCTTATTGTCTCCTTGTAGTTACTTGTTAAAGGAAGAAGCCTTTTTTAACAGAAGGAGACAAATTCAAACATTGGGATTTCTGCCATACTAACTACTTTTAAGTAGTAGAATCTTTTTAGTAATTTTATTTGCAGTCTCAAAAAAGTTTAAAAAAAAGAGACATGATTTTCAGAAAATACAGAAGCAGTGATTCTGCAAAAATTCTTAATTAGATAAAAGACAGTCTTTCTATTATTTTATAAAACCAATTTTTATCTCCTATTTGTGAAGTAGATGTTAGCACAACAGCTTGTACCAATTAAGCAGGACATAAGAAATAACTACTTTAACAAATTATTTTCTTTTGAAAATATTCCATTTGCTAAAATGATAGAGAATATTTATAGTCAAGGACATACAATCACCAATATCTTTGAGATGAAAGTTCAGCTGCAATTTAGAACAAAGAAGGTATGTTGTCATCTTCTGACTGGTAACCTTATCTGCTGTTCACAGCAAGCCAAATTTTACTGAGCCACAAAGTTTCACCTGAAAACTTGAGAACAGTCCAGAAAAAGAAAGAGCCTGACTTTCTACAGTTACATGTTATTAACTTAAGCAGCTGGACTTACTAATCACCAAACTCAGTAAATCCAGTCATTATCTCAAGGAAGTTTTAAAGAAGACAGAATTAAAGATCCAGGTAACCTAGTCAGACACAAGTGAAGCAAATTTGCTCCACTAGGTAACACAGTTCTACAGGTATCATTGGAGAGGATATTCCCTGGATGCCTACACTTTTTTGAAATTTCAACAAAAAGGTCATTTTCAATCAAATACCTCCCTGAAGACTGGCAAGAGCTGAAAGAAACAGACATCAGAAATGAGTTTTCCATCGATTCAGCCTGAGCTTGCAGGTCTTTGTATCTATACACACATACGAGGCCCTTCCTTGCTTTGAAACCCAGTGAAAATTGTGTGCAGTTCCTGCACGATCACACCCACTGCTTCATTAGGTTACCAGATCAAGTTGCTTAAAAATTCAGAATGTGTTGGTTTGAATGATACTTTACTTCAACTTATCATTTTCCCAATCATCTTCAAACACCACAGGCCACAACATGCTGCCACTGAAAGCCATAGTTCTGGCACCCCACTGCTCTCAGCTGCACATTCCCCCTGCTCCTTCAGTGATAGCGCCAGCCACTGTGCAGCCACATGGCAACCCAGATCACCTTTACTGATCCAGCAAAAAATGGGCAGTTTTCTATCAGATCAGCGAGTAGGGCACCAGGAGATACTGGGATCATCTACTTTGGCAGCAAAATGGACTCAGACCAGTCTGAGACCAATCACAAAATCCCAAACTGAATTTGTGTTTTAGCCCCATTTTCAGAGGACAGAAACCTTTAAGCACTCCTGCAAACAAAAAGATTGGCACAGAAAGCTGTTCAGGCATTTGGGTTTGAGCATTTCTTTTCAAAATAGCCTTCATAAAGGGCCTTAAACCCTCATTCTGTAAAAAAAATATTGGCCACCAGTGCATATGAAAGTCCCACATTTTATCACTACTCAGAAGTGGCTTCATTTTTCTTAACAAATTATTTTGGCCAAAAATAGAAACTATGACTTTTTTTAATATATAAAAAGAACTTCTCAGGAGAGGGTCTCATGTCTGAAAATCCAGTACTCTACATTGCAAGGCATATTATTCTCTAACAGTTTGTTCTTCAGTTGTGATATGATACTTTACAAACTACCATGGGAGTGGAACACTGAAGGTTTAATAGGTCAAAAACATTTTTAAATGCCTGCAAAACATGTCCTTTCACAGCTGCTATCACCTATTTAAAAGTTAGCTACCAGTAGTTATTTGAAATCTTGCCTTACAAGAAAGAAAACCCCTGTAATTTGGAAACCCTACTGCTCTCCTTGCCAACAAAAGCAGAAAAGAGTGCCTTTGAGAAACATATTCCTGTCCCAGAGACGTCCCTTCTCCCTGGCAGCTCTGCAGCACTCCGAACACTACAGTATCAGAGAGGCAGGGAATTGCAGCCACTCATCAGTGACAGCTCTTCCTTAGCCAAATCTATAAGCCAGACTTATCCAAAAACACGGCTTTCCAAATCCCATGCTTAGCATATGCAGCTTGCTCACCTGTCCCCTGCCTCATGCACACTCATTACCAAGAGTGCCTCTAACACATCCACAGTAAAGCACCCTGCACTTTTTTTGCTTCCAGCACAGGGGCTGACTAGTTTTCCTAGTGCCGGATAGCCAGGGCTCCTGCAATACCGTATAGGCAAAGGTGTTGACCAGCATTTGGGGGCACTAGCAGATATATTCCCTTGCCTCCTCCTTGAGCCACAGATCCTTCATAGGCATTGGCTTACACATACGTATATATTCCTTAGCATATATCTAGTAAGCGCATCAGCCCTCTCGCACATATAGAAATATGGAAAAATACAAAGAATCTCGCTTTTCCAGTTTTTTCCATTGTACTAGGATGATCATCTCTTGATGACAGAAACATAGAAACTCCTTTGTATCCAATATCATAATCCTGAAACTCCTAAGACTGAACCAGGCAAAGATTCTTCAGTAAAGCAAGATTAGAGCATACCAGTATCTTTCAGAATTTGTGTAATTCCAAAATTTTCAAGCTGCTAAAGGCTAACTGATCAAATCACATTTTCATTCTATGCAAGTTACTACTAACCCACACACAAAAAGATGAAAAAATTCACTGCCAATACTACTTAATCAGTGCCTTAAAACTGGACTTACTATACTGGATTAGATTTCTAACCCATTAAGTGCAGATTTCCACCTCTGAAAGTAGATTATCCCATCTGTGACAGAAGATTTTATTTGGCACTGCTGAGAAATATGAAAGAAGAGACACAATTGATATATTCATGGAGTGATGATTTAGGAGTACGTATTCCTTCTTGTCTTTCATATTAATCAATTGATATACTTGCTATCAACGAATGCCCTAAGGTACAGGATTTGAATAATCTAATTTTGACAGGTGGACAAAACTACTGTTAACTTTTAAAACTCATCTATGGCATTTAAATGTCAGATGGCTTTGTAAAGCTGACAGAATGCTATTTAGGAACACATTTAGGACCCATAGGCCTCCTGCTATCAAAGAGAACTCCACACAACATTGCATGTAAGTCTATGCAGCGCTAACTTAAAATCTTAAAAAACTTGTTACATCTCCACCCACACACTCCTCTTTTAAGGCTCTTTCAGAATTTCACTCATCTAATAGTCAGTAACCTTCCAAATTCATACATTAACAATGCATAAATATCTGTTCTCTTTGCCTGCTATTAATTTAATCCAATGCCCTTGCCCTCACTTTATTTAGCTCTTCATCTAATTCTTGCTCTTGGACTGATGAAAAAGAATGTGAAAGTTGTAGAATGATATAGAAAAATTTAAGCTTACACAGCTTTATCCATATGTTTTTTTTAAAAAAAGGGATGTAACAATTTATGGATGTTTACTCCAGGTTTTTCACACATGCACAGCAAAATGTCAGGAAGGAACTATAAAACCTGTCTTCCAACTTTACATAAAATTGAGCTTGCTCTCCAAGCTAAATAAGAGATTCTCTGTGCAGCTGACTATTCAAAAAGCAGCAGCTACATCGCAGAAAGACAACCCGGGTGTTAGGTCAATAATAAACGATAGTGCTGTGGAAAAAAAAGCACAGGAAATAACTTCAGGAGAGAAGAGGAAGGAAAACTTGCATGCTATGAGGGCAGAGAAAAGGAAACAGAAGATAATTCATGGAAAGACCAAATGCTGTAATGTTTTTACACTTGGTAGAACACAATCTCACAAATACGCCTTGCAAGCATGAGGGAAAGCTGCATTACTGTCAACCCTACCTACAATCGGAGGGTTCTGCAATGGGAAAATGGGTTTGGCTGCTGTCTTTTCCTTTTAATCTATATGGAGGATGGCTCTGGGCAGCTGAGTTCACTTGATCTTCTGTTTACAGGAGAGCGGAATAGAGAAAAGTGAAATTTGAAAGCTCTAGGTATGTGTCTGTAAAATGGCATAGGTGAAACAGAGTCATGATGCAAGCTGACAATATCCAGCAATAGACAGTCCTCTGAAATGACAAGCTCGCCATCTTTCCAAGATGTTCCTTTTCCCCAATTAAGTTTTTTTTTTCACTTGAAGCATATTTTCAGTCTTTATAAAATTATATATATGATATCTAGAAGCCACTCCCTGCAATTGCTAGAAAGCAAATCATGACAGCTACAGAACACAAGAAAACTTCCAGATCAGTTTCTTTTTGTCCCTATACTAACAGTCTGTAAACTATCATTCGCTTCCTAATGGTCAAAATTGAAGAGTTTCAGAAGGCCTACCCAGAGAATTTTCTGCAATATATCACATAATAACTCAGTATGGGGGCCTCTGGCAGGCAGCTGTGGAATAAAATGAACCTGAGAGAGAATTATTTTATGCTTAGTCAACTTTTCTGATGACAGCATCAAAGACCTAGCTAAAGATTCTATTAATGAAGAACTGGAAAACAGACCACTGAGCTTTAATATATTCACTCCATTTACAAGAAGCCAGAAGGCTTTATGTTCCACCTCTTTTTCCTACCTATTGGAATGAAAAACACTTGACAAATTCCATGCTTGAAAAATCATGAGCTGCTGGGAACCCAAGCCATATGACATACATTACTCACAACTCCAAAAAAGTGCAAGCATTATACCACAAAGACTTATACTTGGCATCACACAGGCATGAGAGACCAAATCAAGGTATCTTTTCAGCCTTGAAGACACAGACAGAATAAATCCTACATATTTCAAAGCAATACAGTAATTTATATTCTTCCAAAATGCTATATATAAATGAAATGAACAAACTATTCTAAACTGGGTGCTGAAATCCCATCTACCACCTTAGATAGAGTCCATCCTCATGCAGTCCCTGCATGCATCTACACTCCTTAGAGGTTCCATGCAAGGAGAGAAAAAACAGTGCTTGATCTGCTGCCATCCTTTATGGCCCCCAGGACTGCAGACTCACATTTCACCATTACCAGCAAAGAAGTTCATACCAGTTGTTGGTTCAGGGTGTCCGTGGTGTCTGTGTAGAGAAGTAAATGCTAGAGGACCTTGCATCCACATTGCACATGGGCACTCTAGCCGGTCACTGAGGTTATGCCATGTTTAACCTGGTTCCCCCAGGAAGGAAACTACTTCAAGTGCAGCTGCAGTGCCCTCACATGTGCTCCACAAGACTCCCAAGAATTGGTACAATGCACGCTTGCACCACGCAGAACCCCTCTAGAGTACTAAATCACAAATTGCAGACTCACCATGTAGTCTGCACAACAAATTAGGAATGTGCAGCTCTCATCTACTACTTTTCTTGGCCAGTAAGTCCCCTGGGTTGTTTGTGATCCCTTCACTTGTTATCAGGTACCCCAGCATTACTTATTCATGTTTCTGGTACCAGTTGCTTTTCTGTCACCAACTCTGAAGTTTGCTGCCTGAGTAATCGCCACAGCCACAAGAATCACAAAGCCAGAAAACGGATCCATAGCTAACTTCCTGACCCCTAATATGGAAAATTGATAAGAGAGCTCCGGACTGGAGAATTCAGCCTAGGTGTACAGTTGATAGGTCCTTTGTGCAAGTCAAACTTGAGCCCTTGCACTAGTTCATATTGACCAGTAAGAGATCATGAAAGGCATCAAAGGAAGTAATTGGGAACTGATCCTGTTCTAGTCTTATATTTCTTCAAAAGAATAGATTTATAAATGTATTATTCATAAACTGGGGCAAAAGGCTGCCTGAGGTTGGGAAGGAAGGTCAAATAAATGGGGTGACAAAAAGCATGTGTATGTGATCCAGCTACTTACAGCTGGTCAGATAATCCACTGAAAAAGGCAGTTGCTGCACAATCAAAAATTTCTATAAAAATATATTGTTTTTTCTCAAAATTTTTAATGTTGGGTGAAGTCAAAATGAAACATTCATTTCAGGTTTTTTTTAATCCAAAACAGAATATTTTGCACTTTTTCTGACCTAAAACATTAAAAAACAACAACAGCAACAAACAATTATCTCCTTATGAAAGGAATAATTCCAGCATCCACATCAGGATCCATATAGTTCCATGCCTCCCATAAATAAAACATGTTTTTTCTTTGACCAAGGTGTGAATAAATACGGTAATTACATGGCTCTGGGTGCATAATGAAAAATGAAGTCCAGCCAGGAACTCTGACCCATATTTCTTATACTGATTTCAGATAACAACCAAAGGATGATATGTCAGAATTTCCTGAAGGATGAAAACTCCAAATATCATTTTTCTTTCATAGCCATTAGTGGAAGCAAACGGTCACATTTAGGCTAGCATGGATTACACAAACTATTTTATCAACTTCTCCTGAAAAGCAGTGTAGCAAAGTGGTTGAGTCTTGGATTTGTTGCCTTAGAGATGAGGATTTTGGTTTCAGTTCTGCCCAAATATTAAACAGCCTTACTCAAATGCTCAACCTATAAAACAAAAGATTGATAGTCACCTCTTCAAGGATAGGAAGAGAGTTGTGGTTAATGAAGACTGGGAATGGAAGGAAACATTAATAGCAGTTAGAGCAAATGCTGGGCCTAAAACTACTCTTCCTTTGGCTTACAGCTTGGTTCATGTTCTTGACGACTGAAAAATGTCACGTGTGAGGGAGTCTCACTCTCTCAAAATGCAAAACACCTCATTAGTCCTATATAAGTATGTGACAGATCAGCCAAATGCTTGAGCTGTGTGACAGCTCACAGGTTTTGTTAGTTTATTTACATTTTTTTTTCAAAAAGGAAATTCTGTTTCAATGGCTGTAAGTCAACAATAAGACATCTTAGCAGATCCTCAGGTCTCATAAATTGTCAAAGTTTAATTGAAGACGAGGACATAATATATACCGCATTTTCTTAACCTGCTATATATTAATTCAACTAGTCATAATTTTACAGGATTTATTCTCAGATGCAATATAGCATTACCTACTGACCTTGCTTACTGGGTGAAAATTAAAGCCTTAATTTTTGTTAATCATAAAAATGTTTAGAAAACTCATTTCTTCCACAATATATTAAACTGTATTTCCATTGAAATATATACTTTGTATCATTAGTTAAAAAGCTCTTTTTCTTTATTAAAATAATGGATTTCTAGATTCTCCCAAATTCTAAACAAGACACAATTGGAAACTAAAGGCATATTAAAATTCTACTAACACAGAAGTCAACCTGTATCTGTAATATAGTTCTAAAAGACCGATTCATGTCATCTGCCTCCACTATTCAGGCCATGTATACTGTGGTATACAGTTAAGTCACTGGAGGAGGATGGAGAGTTGCTTTTTTTTTTTTTTTTTAATCGTTATATTGGTTCAAGTCTTCTGTGGACATAGACACCTGTATAAGCATGCTCATGCCACTACACTGCTCCATCTTTCGCAGGAGAGTAATATACACCTGTACAAGCTCTTTTATGCCAGTATCACTGCAACCAGTCTACTGGGGTTACCTACTTGCACTTTAAGTATACTGACACCATTGCAGTACAATCAGCATTTATAAACTTCAAATTCGGAAAACAAGCAAACAACAAAACCTTGTAAATATTTATCTCCAAGGTTAATTATATACAGATGATCTGACCACATTCAATTTTTCCTTCATTTTATGACAAACTTGCAAAAGAGATGGAAAGAAAAACATACCAACAAAATCACCAAGAGGAATTCTTATTTTATATATTCTCCTCCAGTTTATCAAATCATAAATGTTCATTTCTACTGAAGAAATTCAGAAACATCAACTGAGTGACACAAGGATACTTAGAGGTTCTAAACGCAGCTTGTGATTTTAAATACAATAGCTGGTTTGTACCCAAACATCTAATACTATAGTTACTCCACAAGAGATTCTATGTTGTTTTACTACATTTTCCTCCAATTGTCAGCATTAGAAACTTTGCATTTGGTTGCAAAGGAAATTATTGTAATACATCCCAATGATATCATTATTGTTTAAATAAAGAGTATCCTGTGCATAGTTTTAGAGGTTGTGGCAAAAATCTCAAGCTTGTTAAAAAGAGTCTTTTAGAAAGCCTTTCTCAAAGAAATGGAAGCAGTTAGAGCCACCTTTGTTAAAGAAGTTTTGCCAGTACTTCAAGGACACAAAATTCTTTTTAGTATTATCTAAAATGATGTTCACCTACTCAAAAAAAAAGTATTCCTTGGTTTTAGATGTCACACATCACTGGACCTTCTACACAATATCTCCACCCAACAAAAATATAATCTTGTCTACACTAATTACAGGTAAAGCAACACAACTGACCTAAAATAGATGCAGTCAGTGTAACCTTGATTATACCAGTGTAGTTTATTCCCAAACAGAAATAAGATTGAACTATATTAGTACAACTGTGTGTAGAGAGTGAGGTGTATTATTACACCTATATGAAGACACGAAAAAGAAGGGTTAATCTCTAAGGAAATGCAACTATTTAAGTATAAAAATTATAGGTAAAATAGACTTTAGGAGTCAGATTTATACAGCCAAGACAGGGTCAGAACTTCACATGTATTCAAGCTGGTTATGGCTCCAATTTTTCTATTGTTAAGCTTGGTCTTAATTATCATTGTATTCTTTAAACACTTGGCTTCACACCCATCTAGTTCCTTTCAACTAACTCAACCATGCATTTTAAATTCAAATATGAAGTCAGAGCCGTGGGCCCTGAGCCCAGACACCATGAGACACCAAGATGATATCATCATATTCAGTCTGGGAGGCATAGGCTGGTAGAGAGCAGAGGCCAGATACTCCACAGAGGAAAGGAGCTTCACAGGGTCCACCAGGAGAGGCAGCACTGGGAAGCCCTTACCAAGCCCGCGCAGCCAAGGCTGCCTAGTGTGGACCCTCCTTGCACACTGAGCGCAAGTTTAGCCAGCTCCACAAGCTACCACTCTTCTCACCCTCAGGCTGGAATAGCATAATGGCTGGGGGGAAATGAGAGAGATGGGACTGCTTCTTTATGAGGCTTAAAGTGCTTGTGGAATTATAATGTAACATTACATCCCAATTGTTCTCGCAAACAAAGGCTCCTACTGCTGGACCAGTTACAGGAACCAGACATTTGTTCTCTGGGTGTAACAGCTAATGATGTGCAAATGACTGTATGAAGGCATATCTCAACCCATCGACAGCTTCAGCAAGGCCTAACAACATATTCTGAGCTAGAATCACTGAAAGCACTCCCCCATACCCATATAAAACCTGAAAATTTACCCCTTTGTGCATTATGCTTTATGTTGAGATAGATCACAATTCATTTTCCACTTTTAATTTTGAATGCTTTTATGTGAATAAAATACATTTTTCCCCTTCAATAAACTTCAGTAGCTCTCAAAAACCTCTTTCAGTATAATTTAAAATAGGGCTGAAACATTCCTAATGGCTGGTAAGTACTTACAAGACTTCTGCAAGAGTGTATGCGCACATGCACATGCACACACACACACAGAAATACATATACACACATACATGTATGAATGAATGTGTAAGCATGAGCAGCTGAGCCAGCGAGTCTCATTTTCATAGTATATTTACACAGTTTTAAAATCAACACTTTTAACTACATTAAAATGGTGCATGTTATTTACCTAAAACTTAATAATTCTTCAGTTCTGCAAATGCCTGAAGTCAAACTCCTGTCACGCTCAGACTGCTGAGAGTCATGTGGTCACTTGAATATTAATTACACCTAAAACGCCTGCCTGGCAAAGCATGGGCACCCTTGCAGAAAGGGGCAGCTGTGCTAATAATTCAGGCATGTTCCAGCCTTACCAATCTTGATGATGGCTTTTAAGTGAAAGTGCTTTCTAAGAAGTTTCTCTCATCACCATTATTCCTCGCTGCTGACTTCACCAAAATCAAGCACTGAAAAAGGTACTACAGAATATCCATTTTAGATTTGATACTGTCTGGTTAATGTATCTCAGAAATACAAAAGATGGAACAACTTATTTTAAAAAACAGAGTTCATCTTGGCTAAAAATTTAATTAAAGGCATACATGGAAAAACTATACTAGATATTTAAAATGTTTGGCTATGGATTTTGTCATTCGTTCTATTTCACATAAAACAGAAGTTTTTGTATTACTCCTACACTTGGATAAATTTCTTCAAGAAGGCTGCCAGCTCTGTTGGCAGAGATGGTACAAGGTCACAGCAAATGCACTGAGCTCTAATCCCAAACAGTGGTGACTCCATGACTACCACTTCACTAAATCTTCAACCCATGCATTCCTAGCTTGTTAATTCCTCAGGTTTAAACATTAAATTGTCATACTCAGCCATACTGAAAAATATTACCATTTAGATTTAACTCCACTCAGAGAGGCAAGGCCAAAATAGTTTCTGAAATGTGTTAATGTTTCCAGATAAACATGTCTGAAACAGTCACTCTGAGCACACAAAATACCTTCTCTCATGCAACAGCCTGATAAGATGACATTCTCCAACGGGGTTAGAAACATCCTTTTGCCAAAGGAGGACAGAAAACACATAAACAATTTTTCTTTAGCATTTACTACCAACACAGCCTTCAAGACTTACGAAAAAACATGTAAACTGCCAAACATAAGCTGAGGATGAGTTAAGACTACTGTCTCCTTCGGGATGCAGTTTGTTGAGATCATGGCTTCAGCAGCAAAACTAGAGAAAGTCTAACATCTTCACCTCATCCTGGCCATTCATGATGTAGTTCTTCTTCCTCCCTATATTGTGCAGAGGCAGCTCTTTGTAAAGCCCGGTTGTGAACCATGTCACTGAACTGTGAAGATAACCTCCTCCCACCAAAAAAAGGAAGGGGATGCAGGGCAGAGAGGAGGGGGAGAAGAAGAAGAAGGACATATACTTCTAAGTCTACTTCATCTGAATACAAAGGCAGTATGTAACTCCAAAATTTCTGCTGCTGTTCAGAATTGCATAGACAGGCTGCAGAAGTGAAGAAACTAGTCTATCTTTTTACTTTTCATTGCCGTTTTTCAGAAAGCTGTTGGCATCAGTGATCTTGACCAGATTCTTGCTAATTCCTCTCCAGCAACACAAGTAGGCACCAACCTGGATTGCAAATCATTTTGCATCATCAGGCTTATGTGCTTGATAATAATACAGACATTTTCAGGTTATCATCCCAGTGAAAGAAAGGACCAGGTAATAAAGACAACATCATCCTCATGTGTATAACTTCAAAAAGCAGAAATGGTTAAACCTCAAGCTGCAGAAACTACACCAGTCTATTTTCAGTTAACTTCTGACATCAACAGAATTACCCAAAAATACACAGGGTAGCTATTTTTAAATAATAACTTGCCCACCATGATGCAGGCTGAATGGACGCCTTGCAACAAACCGTTGCAAAAACACTCATCTCTCATTGCTGCACGACAAAAGATTTAAATATTTAAGGTCATGCCATTTCACCTACACATTTCAGATGACACTGCAGACACTAGACAAACCAGTTTCACCAGTACCCCGAGAAATATCAACTTCCTATTATGCAATACATGACAGAAGAAGGAACAGAAGCATACTGTCACCCATTCTTTTTTTCTGCTTTACCATCCTTTTATTGAGGTAAAATTCTTTACACAGGATCCATAACTGCACCACAGACCAGGTTTGCAGAAAACTAAATTCCACACCCTCCGTATATACCCTGTGAAGGGAAATCTAAGTGCCTTCTCCGACATTTTACTAGTGACAATGAGAATCTAAAAGTGCAGTTAGCAGAAATTAAAAAATGCTCAATTGCTTGGAGACAATTCAGGCAGCCTAAACAGTCGTGACATTTATTAGATTTAGAACAAGCATAAAGCAATCAAGTCAGATGCTGAGAACAAAAACAGTTGTGTTACACACACCCATGGAGAACACAGTCTCTTTGGGAGAGCACCACAAATTCTGTAAGCAAAGAAGTTAGCAGTGATTACCCCTCCCTTTTCATTGCTATTATAAGGTTACTGACATTCACTAAAACAATTCCCTCCAGTGTGTATTTGCATTGAAGTGGAGTTTGGAAACAGTTAATGTCATCTGCAATTCCAGGAGCTTTTCCAATGATTAATACATTTGAAAAACAACACTAAATATTAAATACATACATGTATACATGTAAAGATATCAATTCTTTCATAAAACTTTTAATCTGAATCACTGACTTTTTTGTTTAGTTCGTATCAAGTTTGTTAAACAGATTGCCTTTCTTAATATGATAGACTTCTTCACGTAATATGCTGCTTACCACACTAACGGCACACTCCAATACTGTATTAAAAGTTTTAATTTTCATTTATAATCTTTTCAAAAGAAACAAAAAGTCTGACGGCAAAATTGCACTCTAATACAAAAACCTACTAGCGACTTTGTATACTTTTATATTAATCAGCAATCACCATAGTATACATTACGCATATAGTGGAATTTATTCTGGGTCTAGCACGGGGAAAAAAAGATGAGGCAATTCAATGACATTTCTAGAAAATATAATTTTTTAATGATTATTCTTGCTAGTCAAATGATTTTTCACAAACCACCACGAAAAGGTTACCCGTGATTTGGTTTTGCCATCTTAATTACACTTTTACAAAACTTTCAAAGTTCTGTTAAAACCAGCTCTATTGAGAAAAGCTTAAATATGAGGTATGTGACAGGGTTCGTTGTCAGAATAAACATCAGACACTGAATCTGCCAAATTTATATAGGTATACCACAAATCATTATATCCTAGGGGTTTTCTGATTCATCTACAGAAATCATCTTTGTCACGCTACGAAGGTTTGATAGTCAATCTTACATGAGTGTGCGCAAGTCAAACACAATGCAGATATTCAGATATATAAAACCACCTTCAAGGGTAGGTTCCCAATATTTCTACTTTGATAATTATTCCAACCATATTGCAGTGATTTTTTTTATATTCTGTCCCGAAAAAAAGAAATCAGACTGTAAAGCGAAATCACATGCAAAAAAACAGGAGAAACATAAAAGCTGTAACAACTATTCTTCCGTCAACTGGTTATCCAAATTCACCGCAGAACTTCTATCGCCGCCCTGATCTCCCCACAAAGTTGTCATCGCACGGGGGGGAGACAAATCACCCCCGCTGCCGAGCGAGCCGGGAGGAGGCGCAAATGGCCGAGGCGCCGCTCGGAGCCTTCCCTGGGAAAACGAGCACGCAGCGCGCGGACACGCCCTTTGGCAAAAAAAAGCCAAAAAAAACCCCAAACAAAAAAACAGAAAGCCCACGCTAATAAAAAGGGAGACGCAGAAGTCAGGGTGCCCCTGCCTGAGGAATGCCAGGAATCCCCGGAGGAATGTGCGCGGCGGGCGGCCCC